>NC_057801.1:649993125-650185412 GCF_018294505.1 Triticum aestivum | reverse complement strand
GGCTAGAGGGGCGGGGGCGGCGCTATATAAAGGGGGCGGGGCGGGGCGACTTGTTGGTGGGGGCAAGGCGCGACGGTGGAGTCCGACTCAGACTCCGGAGTCCGGGTCGGCGGCGGCGGGGCGCGCGCGCACGCAGGAGGCGGTGGCGGCGGGCGGCTGGGCCTTTGGCCCAGTCGGGCTTGTTTTTTTTAAACATTCCGCCGACTAGAAAAATCCTAGAAAAAAATATAAATAAAAATCTAAAAATTCCAAAACAAGTTTTCTCCGTCTAAAGAAAATATTTAGAACAAGATGAACTTTTCTTGGCCCCTAAAATGCAATTTTTAAAACGTGCAAATTTTTCTAGGGCAAATAAAATTCCGAATAAACTCACATAAAATCCAAATAATGATTTTAACATTTTTCCTCCGATATTTCAATTGTTTTGGAGAAGTCATATTATCTCCCCTCATTTATGAAATATTTTCCGGAGAGACATAATTAAAAATCAAAATCCTCGTCTTCACTATTTGATAAAAATTTCAAATATGAAAATTGGAAAATCCCCAACTCTCTCTGAAGGTCCTTGAGTTGCTTAGGATTTCGAGGATTGCAAACGAAAAAGCAATAAAATATGATATGCATGGATGACCTATGTATAACATGCCAAATTGAAAATTTGGGATGTTACAATGTCTTGTTGTGCTTATCTGTGGTGACAATGGGATATCACGTGATCCACTTGATGTATGTTTTGGTGATCAACTTGCGGGTTCAGCCCATGAACTTATGCATAGGGGTTGGCACACATTTTCATCTTGACTCTCCGGTAGAAACTTTGGGGCACTCTTTGAAGTACTTTGTGTTGGTTGAATAGATGAATCTGAGATTGTGTGATGCATATCGTATAATCATGCCCACGGATACTTGAGGTGACAATGGAGTATCTAGTTGACATTAGGGTTTTGGTTGATTTGTGTCTTAAGGTGTTGTTCTAGTATGAACTCTATGATAGATCGAATGGAAAGAATAGCTTCATGTTATTTTACTACGGACTCTTGAATAGATAGAGCAGAAAGGATAACTTTGAGGTGGTTTCGTACCCTACCATAATCTCTTTGTTTGTTCTCCACTATTAGTTGCTTTGGAGTGACTCTTTGTTGCATGTTGATGGATAGTTATATGATCCAATTATGTTATTATTGTTGAGAGAACTTGCACTAGTGAAAGTATGAACCTTAGGCCTTGTTTCCTACCATTGCAATACCGTTTACACTCACTTTTATCATTAGTTACCTTGCTGTTTTTATAATTTCAGATTACAAATACCTTTATCTACCATCCATATTGCACTTGTATCACCATCTCTTTGCCAAACTAGTGCACCTATACAATATACCATTGTATTGGGTGTGTTGGGGACACAAGAGACTCTTTGTTATTTGGTTGCAGGGTTGCTTCAGAGAGACCATCTTCATCCTACACCTCCCACGGATTGATAAACCTTAGGTCATCCACTTGAGGGAAATTTGCTACTGTCCTACAAACCTCTGCACTTGGAGGCCCAACAACGTCTACAAGAAGAAGGTTGTGTAGTAGACATCAGTACCCGGGTTGTATGTGTGTTGAACATGGAGGCGTCGTCCGTTCGGTGCTTGGATCGGATCTTCCGCAATTTGAATCTCCGCGAGTATGACTCCATCAACCGCGTTCTTGTAATGCTTCAGCTTAGCGATCTTCAAGGGTATGAAAATGCACTCCCTCTTTCTCGTTGCTAGCATCTCCTAGATTGATCTTGGTGACACATAGGATTTTTTTTGAATTATTACTACGTTCCCCAATAAAAATGCCCTGCAAAAACAAGTTAGACGCCCTCTACTTTGTTGTTGCAAGTTTTACGTGGCTGCTACGGGCTTCTAGCAAGAACCGTTCTTACCTACGACACAAAAAACACAACGATGACTTATCAAGTTTGCTATTTTAACCTTCAACAAGGATCAGCCGCAGTCTAATTTGATTCAACTAAAGTAGGATAAATAGACACCCGCCAGCCACCTTTATGCAAAATTAGTTGCATGTCCGTCGGTGGAACCGGTCTCATGAACGTGGTCATGTAAGGTAGGTCCGGGCCGCTTCATCCAACAATACCGCCGAATCAAAATAAGACATTGGTGGTAAGCAGTATGACAATCACCGCCCACAACTCTTTGTGTTCTACTCGTGCACATCATCTATGCATAGACCTGACTCTGATGCCACTGTTGGGGAATGTAGCATGCAATTTCAAAAAAATTCCTATGCTCACGCAAGATCTATCAAGGAGATGCATAGCAACGAGAAGGGGAGAGTGTGTCTATGTACCCTCATAGAATAAAAGTGGAAGCGTTTGACAACGCGGTTGATGTAGTCGAACTTCTTCTAGCTCCGACCGATCAAGTACCAAACGTACGACACCTCCGAGTTCTACACACGTTCAGCTCGATGACGTTCCTCGCCCTCTTGATCCAGCAAGATGTCGAGGAACTAGATGAGTTCTGTAAGCACGACGGTGTGGTGATGGTGATGGTGAAGTGAACGCGACAATTTGACCGGGGGTGTAAACTATGGAGGGGGCACCGCACACGGCTAACAATTTATATATAGGTTGGAGGGGAGGAGATGCAGCCACGGGGGCGCCCTAAGTAGGCCGAATCCTACTTGGGGTCCTCTCCAATTCGGCCTTCCCCTTCCTTGCCGGAGAAGAAAGGGAAGGGAGAAGAGAGAAAGGAAGGGGGCCGAACCCCCCTTGTTCCTTCTCCAATTAGGCCTCCTGCCTAAGGGGGGGCGCCACCCTTTGTGGGATGGTGTGCTCCCCTCTTATGTCCCATATCTTCTCCACAGGGATTTCGGTAACCCCTCCGGTACTCCGATATGTACCTGATACCTTTCGGAACACTTCTAGTGTCTGAATACTATCGTCCTATATATCACCCGTTAACTCTCGACCACTTCGATACTCCTCGTCATGTCCGTGATCTCATTCGGGACTCCAAACAGCATTCGGTCACCAAATCACATAACTCATATAATACAATATCTTCATTGAATGTTAAGCGTGCGGACCCTATAGGTTCGAGAACTATGTAGACATGACCGAGACACCTCTCTGGTCAATAACCAATAGCGGAACCTGGATGCTCAAATTGGCTCCCACATATTCTATGAAGATCTTTATCGGTCGAACCGTTATGACGACATATGATATTCCCTTTGTCATTTGTATGTTACTTGCCCGAGATTCGATCGTCGGTATCTTCATACCTAGTTAAATCTCATTACCGGCAAGTCTCTTTACTCATTCTGTAATGCATCATCCTGCAACTAACTCATTAGTCACTTTGATTGCAAGGCTTCTGATGATGTGCATTACTGAGAGGGCCCAGAGATACCACTTCGATACTCGGAGTGGCAAATCCTAATCTCGATCTATGTCAACCCAACAAACACCTTTGGAGATACCTGTAGAGCATCTTTATAATTACCCAGTTACGTTGTGACGTTTGATAGCCCAAAAGGCATTCCTCTGGTATCCGGGAGTTGCATAATCTCATAGTCGGAGGAATATGTATTTGACATGAAGAAAGCAATAGCAATAAAACTAAACGATCATAATGCTAAGCTAACGAATGGGTCTTGTCCATCACATCATTCTCCTAATGATGTGATTCCGTTTATCAAATGACAACACATGTCTATGGTTAGGAAACTTAACCATCTTTGATCAACAAGCTAGTCTAGTAGAGGCTTACTAGGAACACGGTATTTTGTCTATGTATCCACACATGTATCAAGTTTCCGGTTAATAAAATTCTAGCATGAATAATAAACATTTATCATGAAATAAGGAAATATAAAATAACAACATTATTATTTCCTCTAGGGCATATTTCCTTCACACATTGATAGGCAGCATTGAGGATTTATGGTAGTTAACATGCAAGCGAGTTGATTGAGAAAAGAGTAACAACATACTCTTCAAGGACAACATCTGCTTCTCATCAGCATGCAAAATGATGAGGGTGTCATCAACATACTGTACATTGGATTGAAGCTGTAGAATACCTTTGGAATGCATGTCATTTACCACACACTATAAAACATTAGCATCAATTGCAAACAGTAGGGGAGATAGAGGGTCTCCTTGCCCAACTCCCTTCTTGCAAACAAATTGTTTACTTGGGACAGCATTAAGAACAGAGGAGGTACCAGAGAAGAGGAATTGTTTAACCTAGAGAATCCATTTTTCATTAAATCCCTTATGCCTCAAAATCTGGAAGATAGCCTGATGCTTAATGGAATCAAATGCCTTCTCAAAATCAAGATTCAACATTACAATGGGCCTTTGATGTTGGCTTGAACTACGTGGGTATTTCCCCAAAGAGGAATGTATGATGCATCACAACAACGGTACGTATTTCCCTTAGTGATGAGGTCAAGGTTATCGAACCAGTAGGAGAACCACGCAACACCATGTAAACAACACCTACACACAAAGAACAAATACTTGCAACCCGACGTAAGAGTGGGGTTGTCAATCCCTCACGGGTAAAAATATAGGTAAAATTGTAGTAGTTTGGATAAATAGATCTCGCGGGAACGCGAGACAGAATAAATAAATAAAAATTGCAGCAAGATATCATTGTATTTTTGGATTAATAGATCTGAAAACAAAAGTAAATAAAAATAGATCTTGAAGGAAAATATAATAAAGAAGAGATCCGGGGGCCGTAAATTTCTCTAGTAGCTTCTCTCGAGAAAAATAGCATACGGTGGGTAAACAAATTACTATTGGGCAATTGATAGAACTTCAAATAATCATGATGATATCCAGGCAATGATCATTGTATAGGCATCACGTCCAAGATTACTAGACTGACTCCTGCGTGCATCTACTACCATTACTCCACACATCGACCGCTATCCACCATGCATCTAATGTATTAAGTTCATGGAAAATGGAGTAATGCAATAAGAACGATGACATGACGTAGACAAGATCTATTTATGTAGAAATAGACCCCATCTTGTTATCCTTAATAGCAATGATACATACATATCGGTTCTCCTTCTGTCACTGGGATCAAGAACCGTAAGATCGAACCAATCTCAAAGCACCTCTTCCCATGGCAAGAAAAATCGATCTAGTTGGCCTAACTAAACCAAAGATTCGAAGAATAAATATGAGGCTATAAGTAATCATGCATGTAAGAGATCAAAAGACTCAAATAACTTTCATGGATAAAAACATAGATCTGATCATAAACTCAAAGTTCATCGGATCCCAACAAACACACTGCAAAAAGAGTTACATCAAATAGATCTCCAAGAGACCATTGTATTGAGAATCAAGAGAGAGAGCAAGCCTTCTAGCTACTAACTACGGACCCGTAGGTCTACAATGAACTACTCACGCATCATCGAAGAGGCACCAATGAGGATGATGAACCCCTCTGTGATGGTCTCTAGATTAGATCTGGTGGTTCTGGAACTTGCAGCGGCTGGAATTGATTTTCGTCGACTCCCCTAGGGTTTCTAGAATATTGGGGTATTTATAGAGGAAAGAGGCGGTGCGGGAGGCCACCGAGGTGGCCACAACCCATCAGGTCGTGCCTGGGCCTCCAGGCCTGCCCTTGTGTCTTGTGCTCACCTCGGCGGCCCTCTTTGGTACTTCTTTGGCCACTGGATGTCTTCTAGTCCAAAAAAATCCACAAAAAGTTTCGCTGCATTTGGACTCCGTTTAGTATTGATTTCCTGCGATGTAAAAAACAAGCAGAAAACAACAACTAGCACTTGGCACTATGTCAATAGGTTATTCCCAAAAAATGATATAAAGTTGCTATGAAATGATTGTAAAACATCCAACAATGATAATATAACAGCATGGAACAATCGAAAATTATAGATACGCGCGTACGTCGGAGACGTATCAGCATCCTCAAGCTTAATTCCTGCTCGTCCTCTAGTAGGTAAATGATAAAGACAGAATTTTTGATGTGGAATGCTGCCTAACATGTTCATCACATATTCTGTTCTTTTTAGCATGGACATTTGGACTTTTATATGGTTCAAAGCAATAGTCTAGTTTTGACATGAAGGCTTTAATACTCAAGCATATCAACAAGCAACCATGTCTTTCAAAATATCAACACTAAAGAAAGTTATCCCTAGCCCATTATGGTCAATCATTGATCCATTCATGAAACACACTCGAATATTAGCTACACCCAATACTCAAGTACGATCATAGTGCCCCTTAGTTGGTGCTTTATAAGAGAAGATGGAAACTCAAGTAAAATAAAAATTACATAAAGTAAATAGAAAGTCCCTTCGCAAAGGGAAGTAGGGATTTTTAGAGGTGCTAGAGCTCAAAGCAAAAGATAGAGGTAAAACATTTTGGGTGGCATGCTTTTCTTGTCAACGAAAATGATCGAGTAGTTCCCAATACTTTACATGCTAGATATATCATAGGAAGTTCCCAAACAGAAAATAAAATTTATTCCTTTTTCCACCATACTTTCACTTTCCATGGCTAACCGTATCCACGGGTGCCTTCCATACCAACACTTTCCAAGGAATTTATTATTTGACAACGTAAAGTAAACTCATTTTTCATTTCAGGACCGGGCATCCCTAATACCTTTGTCATACTCTCGTACAATGACAAGTGAAAAAACACTCATCTTGAGAATAACATATCTAGCATGGAAATATATAATCCACCCCTACCGTTTCATGAGCGGTACGAGCACACAAAAGAGAAATTTATTTTGAAATTTAGAGATGGCATGTACAAATTTGCTTAGAATGGCAAAAGAATACCGCATATAGGTAGGTATAGTGGACTCATGTGGCAAAAACCAGTTTAAAGGATTTTGGATGCACAAGTAGTGATCATACTTAGTGCAAATGAAGGTTAGCAAAAGATTGGGAAGCATACAACCAAGGAACAAAAAATCTCATAAGCGAGCATTAAGCATAACTAACACCGAATAATGCACCACAACTAGGATGTAATTTCATTGCATAACTATTGACTTTCGTGCTTGCATAGGTAATCACAAACCTTAACATCAATATTCTTACTAAAGCGTAATTATTCATCAACATGACTCACATATCACTATCATCATATCTCAAAACTATTACAAAGAATCATGTTTATTTTGTCCAATGATCTTCATGAAAGTTTTTATTATATCCCTCTTGAATATCTATCGCTTTGGGACTAAATTCATATGTCGCTTTTGATAGCTTCAAACAAATCTAAGTGAAGAATATGAGCATATAATTTCTTCTCTCAAAATAATTTAAGTGAAGGAAGAGAGAAATTATTAAAAAAATTACTAACTCTAAAATAAATCTAAGTGAAGCATGAGAGCATTTCTTCAAAAATAGTAAATCACATCATGCTCAAAAAGATATAAGTGAAGCACTAGAGCAATTCCATAGCTCAAAAAGATTTAAGTGAAGCATAGTGAGCAAGTCTAACAAGTCATAGCATAATTCTGACTCCCTCAACTAGGTGTGTCCAGCAAGGATAGATGCCTTAAAACATAAAGCAAAACAAGCAAAGACTCGTATCATACAAGACGCTCCAAGCAAAACTCATAATATGTGGCGAATAAAAATATAGTTTCAAGTAAAATACCGATGGTTGTTAGAAGAAAAAGGGGGTGCCACTCGGGGGCATCCCCAAGCTTAGTTGCTTCATACTTTTTGAATATAATCTTGCGGTGCCTCGGGCATCCCCAAGATTAGCCTTTTGCTAATCCTTATTCCTTCATCCATCACAATCTCACCCAAAACTCAAAAAACTTCAATCACACAAAACTCAACAAAACCTATGTGAGATCCGTTAGTATAAGAAATCAAATCACTACTTTAAGTACTGTTGCAAACCCATTCATATTTTGTTATTGTATTATTTGTACTGTATTTTAACTTTTTCATGGAAAAAACTCTTCAAAGGAAACCATAGAATCATCAAAACAAGCACATAACACAATGAAAACCGAATCTGTAAAAAACAGAACAGTTTGTAGTAATCAGGGAACTTTGTATACTTTCATAACCCCAAAAGTTCTGAAAAATTAGGAAAACGTGGGCAATTTGTATATCAATCTCGTGTAAAATATTAAGAGCAAAAGCATGATTCTGTGATTTATGAAAATTATTTTTCTAAGCGCAAAAGTTTCTGTTTTTTCAACAAGATCAAATCAACTATCTCCCAAATTATCCCAAAGGCTTTGCTTGGAATAAACACTAATTTAAACCACAAAAACACATCTAAACAGAGGCATAATTGAGTATTCTATTGAAAACAACAAGTAAACTAAAAATCAAAAAGATACAAGTTGGGTTGCCTCCCAACGAGCGCTATCGTTTTACGCCCCCAGCTAGGCATAATGTGAAAGATCTAAGTGTTGTCATCTTTGTTTCTAGATCCATATGATGCCCTCGTGATTGATTCATATGGTGGCTTAATTATAGTTCTAGGGAAGTGTTCCGTACCCTTCATTAGTGGGAATTGAAATTTAATAATACATTTTTTCATATCAATCACGGCACCAATAGTACGTAAAAACGGTCTACCAAGTATAATTGGACAAGACGGATTGCAATCAATATCAAGAACAATAAAATCTATGGGAACAGAATTCCTATTTGCAAGAATAAGAACATCATTAATTCTTCCCATAGGTTTTTTAATAGTAGAATCCGCCAAGTGCAAATTTAGAGAACATTCTTCAATATCGGTATGACCAAGCACATCACATAAAGATTTCAGAATTGTAGAAACACTAGCACCCAAGTCACAAGCTAAACACTCATAATTTTTAATCTTGACTTTGATAGTAGGTTCCTATTCATCATATAATTTTCTAGGAATTGAAACTTCTAATTCCAACTTTTCTTCTAAAGCTTTCATCATAGCATCAACAATATGTTTAGTAAAAGCTTTATTTTGCTCATAAGCATGGCGTGAATTTATCATGGATTGCAACAAAGAAATACAATCAATCAAAGAGCAACTATCATAATTAAAGTCTTTGTAATCCAAAAGAGTGAGAATATCACTAGTTAAAGTTTTGACCTCTTCAAACCCACTTTTATCAATTTTCTCAACAAGATTTTGACCCTCCGAATTATTGGGACGCCTTCTAGCTAAAGTTGACTCTACTCCAGTACCTTTATGATCAATTTTAATTTTTCTAAACAAAGAATCAATACAAGAAACACCAATCATTTTAAGATCTTTATCACTTTCATGAAAGCAATCACTAGAAAACGATTTTTCTAAAAATTCTCTTCTAGCTCTAAGTGGTTCTTTTCTTACTTTCATCCATAGAAACATAAAGAGCTTTAATTGATTCTTCTAACTTAGGCACAACAATTTTCATATTGAGATTTTCTACATCATGAGAAATTCTATCAATACTTCTAGACATATCATCAATCTTATTCAGCTTTTCTTCTATTGTAGCTTTAAAAACTTTTTGAGTATTGATAAATTCTTTAATATAATTATCAAGATCAGAGGTGTTACTAGTATTATTATAAGAAGTATTACCATAGTAATTACCATAATTACTAGAGGAATTACTAGGAAAAGGCCTAGGATTAAAATTACCTCTATAAGCATTGTTATTGAAATTGTTTCGCGAGATAAAATTCACATCTATGGCATCATTTGCTCAATTAAGGTAGACACAAGCACATCGGTAAAATCAATAGGAGCAGTTTTATTAGCAAACAATTTCAGAAGAGCATCATCTTTTTCACTCAAAGAAGAAATTTCTTTAACCGAATTAACCTTTTTACTAGTAGGAGTTCTTTCGGTATGCCATTGTGAATAATTTGCCATAACATTATCTAGCAATTTAGTACCTTCACCCAAAGTAATTTTCATAAAAGTACCACCCGCGGCGGAATCTAAAAGATTTCTAGAAACAAAATTCAATCTCGCATAATTTTTTTGTATGATCATCCAAAGGTTTAACCCATGAGTTCGACAATTCCTTTGCATTAATTTCATCGTCCAAGATTGTGCAACCTGCTCATGTTCAAGTTGCTTGAAATTCTTGATCTGGGTTCTAAGGGAAATAATTTTCATGGGCGGAAAACACTTAGTAATAAAGGAATCTTTGCACTTATCCCAAGAATCGATACTATTGCGAGGCAAAGAAGACATCCAAATTTTTGCATGATCTTGCAAAGAAACTGGGAATAATTTCAACTTCACAATATCATTGTCCATATCTGTTTTCTTTTGCATATCGCATAATTCCACGAATGTGTTAAGATGGGACGCGACATCCTCATTAGGAGTACCGGAAAATTGATCTTTCATAACAAGATTCAACAAAGCGGCATTAATATCACAAGACTCCACACTAGTGGCGGGAGGAGAAATCGGAGTGCTAATAAAATCATTGTTGTTGGTATTGGAGAAATCACACAACTTGGTGTTCTCTTGAGTCATCGTGACTACGCAACAAGATTGCACTCAAAACAGACCTGACAAGAAAACGGCGAATGAAAAAGAGGGCGAATAAAATGGCAAATTTTTGTGAAGTGGGGGAGAGGAAAACGAGAGGCAAATGTCAAATAATGTAAGTTGCAAGGAGATGATATTTGTGATTAGGAACCTGGTAGATGTTGATGAGGTCTCCCCAGCAACAGCGCCAGAAATTGGCACGTCGTTAGGAGACTACCTTGACTTGATCCTCCCAGGCAACGACGCCATAAATTCCTTTTGATGTTGGCTTGAACTACGTCAGTATTTCCCCAAAGAGGAAGGGATTATGTAGCACAACAACAGTATGTATTTCCCTTAGTGATGAGACCATGGTTATCGAACCAGTAGGAGAACCACGCAACACCATGTAAACAACACCTACACACAAAGAACAAATACTTGCAACCCGACGTAAGAGAGGGGTTGTCAATCCCTCACGGGTGAAAAGATTGGTAAAATTGTAGTAGTTTGGATAAATAGATCTCGTGGGAACGCAAGATAAAACAAACAAATAAAAATTGAAGCAAGGTATTTTTGTACTTTTGGATTAACAGATCTGAAAATAAAAGCAAATAAAAATAGATCTCGAAGGAAAATATAGTAAAGAAGAGACTCGGGGGGCCGTTGATTTCAGTAGTGGCTTCTCTCGAGAAACATAGCATACGGTGGGTAAACAAATTACTATTGGGCAATTGATAGAACTTCAAATAATCATGACGATATCCAAGAAATGATCATTGTATAGGCATCACGTCCAAGATTAGTAGACTGACTCCTGCGTGCATCTACTACTATTACTCCACACATCGACCGCTATCCACCATGCATCTAGTGTATTAAGTTCATGGAAAAATGGAGTAATGCAATAAGAACGATGACATGACGTAGACAAGATCTATTTATGTAGAAATAGACCCCATCTTGTTATCCTTAATAGCAATGATACATACATGTTGGTTCCCCTTCTGTCACTGGGATCAAGAACCTTAAGATCGAATCCATCTCAAAGCACCTCTTCCCATGGCAAGAAAATTTGATCTGGTTGGCCTAACTAAACCAAAGATTCGAAGAAGAAATACAAGGCTATAAGTAATCATGCATGTATGAGATCAAAAGACTCAAATAACTTTCATGGATAATAACATAGATCTAATCATAAACTCAAAGTTCATCGGATCCCAAAAAAACACACCACAAAAAGAGTTACATCAAATAGATTTCCAAGTGACCATTGTATTGAGAATCAAGAGAGAGAGGAAGCCATCTAGCTACTAACTACGGACCCGTAGGTCTATAATGAACTACTCACGCATCATCGGAGAGGCACCAATGAGGATGATGAACCCCTCCGTGATGGTGTCTAGATTAGATCTGGTGGTTCTGGAACTTGCGGCGGCTAGAATTGATTTTCATCGACTGCCCTAGGGTTTCAGGAATATTGGGGTATTTATAGAGCAAAGAGGCAGTGCGGGAGGCCACCGAGGTGGGCACAACCCATCAGGGCGCACCTGGGCCTCCAGACGCGCCCTAGTGTCTTGTGCTCACCTCGGCCCCCCTCTTAGGTACTTCTTTGGCCCACTGGATGTCTTCTGGTCCAAAAAATCCATAAAAATCTCCGCTGCGTTTGTACTTCATTTGGTATTGATTTCCTGCGATGTAAAAAACACGCAGGAAACAACAATTGCCACTTGGCACTATGTCAACAGCTTATTCCCAAAAAATGATATAAAGTAGCTATAAAATGATTGTAAAACATCCAAGAATGATAATATAACAACATGGAACAATCAAAAATTATAGATACGTTGGAGACGTATCAGCCTTCTAGATTGTTGACACCGATGAATGTATTCCAAAGTCCATCCAACATAGCCTTGAATGGCCCTAGACCTGATAAAATTGTATCGATTCTTATGAACACACCTCATAATATCCAGCTGTAATCTATTAGCAACCATTTTGGAAAGGAACTTGACTCCCATCCAAGTGAGAGAAATATGTCTGGAATCATTAATCAACTTTGGAGATCTCTTCTTGGGTACAAGTGTAATGTAGGAGTGATTAATATTCTCAAGTTTGGCATTGCCTGCATGAAAAGCATTGTCGAGATCATAGAAGTCCTTGCAGATGATACTCCAACATTTCTTAAAAAATAGTCCATTAAAGCAATCTGGGCTGGGAGATTTTTCAACGGGCATACTTTTGGCAGTACTATCCATTTCCTCCTTGTCAAAAGGTCTAGTGAGAGAGTCTAAGCCCTCAACTTTATGCAAGATAGATGACAAGTCAAAGAACATGTTGGTTCCCCACTTGTTCCCATTCTATTTTTAAAAGCCATCCAAATAGAACCAACCATTTGGTCATGATGAGACACAGTTGTGCCATCCTCCATTTTAAGACTGGCAATGGAGTTTCTTCTAAATCTCTCAGTTGCCATGGCATGAAAGGATTTAGTGTTTTCTCCCCCACCTTGATATATTTAATAGTACATCTCTTTTTTCAATATAGGAATTGACGGTGTAAGAAATGTTCCACATGCAGCTTGACAAGTTTAACTAGACTCATGCCTATACAGTGGCCTTAGTTCCTCCAAACAGTCTAAAATTATAATTACCCTATTGCACTTGGCAATAAGGCGTTTCATCTTAGAAAGATTCATCTACCATTTCTTGGGAGCATACCTTAAGGTCTTGAACTTGTCAGAAATAATAGCAGAGATATGGGTCTTTTTAGATGCAACATTCCAAGCAGCAACAACACAGTCCATAAAAACCATCCATTTCAACCCAATAGTTTTCAAAACAAAAATGGATGCACTTAGGTATGTTTGTACCAATAGCAACAACACATGGCACATGGTTTGGTGCAGTTATAGCCAGAGGCAAAACTTATTTAGAAGGGTAGCGAGAAATCCAGTTCGGAGATGTGAAAACCCAGTCAAGTTCCTCAAGCAAAGGATTATCTTGCATATTGGACCAGGTGAAAGCTCTGCTCTTAATAGGTAACTCCAACAGGCCTAGGTGACCAATGATCTCATTGAAAACGAAAATGTCATTAGCATCTCCCACAGGAAGATTCCTATTAGCAGCTGACCTAATGAAATTGAAGTCCCATGGAACCAACCAATTTTCATTATCAGGGATTTGAAGATTACAGATCCAACTGATAAAATCATCTCTTGTCTGCCCTTGGTAGGGTCCATAGACACTGACCAAAGTCCACTATCCATTATTATGTGTGGAGGTGAAATGAGCAATAATATTGATAACCCACAAGTATAGGGGATCAATCGTAGTCCTTTCTATAAGTAAGAGTGTCAAACCCAACGAGGAGCAGAAGGAAATCACAAGCGATTTTCAATGAGGTATTTTCTGCAAGCACTAAAATTATCGGTAACAAGTAGTTTGATGGGAAAGTAATTTGTAACGAGAAACAAGTAGCAATTGTAACAAAGGTGCAACAAGGTAGTCCAATCCTTTTTATAGCAAAGAACATGCCAGAACTTTCTCTTATAGCAAGCAAAGTGTTCCTGAAGACACATGGGAATTCATCTAGTCACTTTCATCTGATTTGTGTTTGTTACTTTGATAATTTGATATTTGGGTGGACCGGTGCTTGGGTGCTATTCTTACTTGAACAAACCTCCCACTTATGATTACCCCCTCTGGCAAGCATCCGCAACTACAATTTTTTTAAAGATAAATCCATAGCATGAAACATATGGATCCAAATCAGCCCCTTACAAAATGGTGCATAAACTAGGGTTTAAGCTTCTGTCACTCGCGCAACCCATCATCTAATTACTACTCCACAATGCCTTCCCTTAGGCACAAAGATGACGAAGTGTCATGTTGTCGTTGTTCACATGACACCAATAAAGTAAGCAACAACATACATATCATCAAAATACCGAACGAATACCAAATTCACATGATTACTTATAACTAGACTTCTCCCTTGTCCCGAAGAACAAAAGTAACTACTCAGAAATCATATTCATGTTCAAGATCAGAGGGGTATTGAATATCATTAAGGATCTGAACATATAATCTCCCACCAAATAAACCAACTAGCATCAACTACAAGATGTAATCAACACTACTAGCAACCCACATATACCAATCTGAGGTTTTGAGACAAAGATTGAATACAAGAGGTGACTTGGGTTTGAGATAAGATGGTGCTAGTGAAGATGTTGATAAAGATTGGTCCTCCCACGATGAGAGGCTCGTTAGTGATGGCAATGGCTTCGATTTCCCCCTCCCGGAGGGGAGTTTCCCCAGCAGAATCGCTCCGTCGGAGAGAAAAAGTGAAGCATGAGGGTATTTCTTATTTTATCATTGCATTATACCTACTGTATTCCAACTTTACCATGGCTCATACCCCCCAATACAATAGATAAATTCATCAAAATAATCACACAATAGAATGAAAACAGAATCTGTAAAAAATAGAATAGTCTGTAGTAATCTGACTTCGAACCATCCTTCTGTAACTTCAAAAATTCTGAAAAATTAGGACGAAGTAGGAAATTTTTATATCAATATTGTGTAAACATTTCAAAATTTTCTCAGGCTTCTGTGATTTTTAAGAATTCTGCTATTGGGCGCAAAAGTTTCTGTTTTTCAAAAAGATTAAATCAACTAACACCCAACATGATCCCAAAGGCTTTACTTGGCACAAACACTAATTAAAACATAAAAACACAATCATAACATTAGCATAATTGTTCAAACACTCAAGAACAGAAGGAAAAAAGACAAAAACAAATTTTACTCATTGGGATGCCTCCCAACAAGCGCTATCATTTTATGTCTCTAGTTAGGCATAAGATTTGATCGATGCTCACATGAAAGATATGAATTGACACACAAAGAGAGCATCATGAAACATATGACAAACACACTAGAAAGTGCAATATGCCCTAAATATTATTTTGATGTTGATGACAATATACTCATAGGGGACTAACAAAGTTTGTCAAGTATATCTCAGGTTTTAGTCCCCCTCGGAATCAATTATGTGTGTGGATTATGATTTCGGAAATGTTTAACCTCATCAAGAACGAAGAAACAAGACTATATTTTTTTTTATTCTTGAGTATAGGATCCCGCACTATTAAGAGGTTATTGTGAAAGTTTTCCTCAAACATCTACTTTAAGTCAGTGTCTGATCTTCATCTCTGTCGGACGATCGGTACTCACCGGACGTCCGGCTGCTTCTATAAAGAGCCAAAACATCAGTCGTACGGTGTGCACCGGACGTCCGACAATCTTTCATCCGAGCCAAAACATCGGTCGTCCGGTCCCTATCAGATGTTCGTTGTCTGCAGAGCCCTCAGTCGTCTGATATTCTTCGGTCGTCCGGTACTTTCTCCATTGAGCCTAAACATCGGACGTCTAGATCCTCCGGTCATCCGGTCCCTGTCAGACGTCCGGTGTCTGTCAAGCCTTCGGCCGTTCGTTGTTCATCGGATGTCTGACGCTGCAGTGTTGTTTTGGGCTCTAAAGGCCACTTATTGAGGCATACGATAAATATGTCTCTCCTATCCGGTGAGAGGGTTTACCATTCATTTCAAGCATCCTCAAGAACACATCTTCACTCTCTCTATCACTCTCCAAAACAAATTCTTAGATCCCTAAGGGATTTGAGAGCATTTGAGATAAGTTGTTCACCCAAGTGATAGATCCACTCCTTCCCCTTCTTTGCACCAAAGGAATTCGTGATTTGAGCAAGTCTTGAGATTTCCCTCATCATTCCTGTTACTCTTGGAGGTTGGTGTCTCCTAGGCAGTAGGAGTCATTCAGAGAGGGATCGTTCTTTGTGATTACCCCCAGAAAGTTTGTGAGGGTTTGGAGACCACCCCAAGGTCTACCACTAGTGGTTGAGAAATGCCTTCGTCGTGTTGTCTCAAAGGGAGAATAGGGTGAACCATCGTCGTGTTGGTGTGCCTTCGTGGTAACATCCACCTCTCTAATGGTGACGTAGCTTCCCTCCAAGGAAGTGAACATCGGCATACATCCTCATCTCTCGGAGTTGCGGTTATCCCTAACCCTAACTCCCTACTTGTGGTTACTTGTCTCTTAGTCTTTACTTATATCATATTGTGCTTGCTTACTCTCCTACTTGAGTTACTTGTTTACTTTGCTTAGCTCATAGCTTCACACTAGCAATTGTTAGGCTCAACGTCATATTCCACATTATTGCCTAAAATTGCGAAGTAACAAATAAAATTTTGTAATTGTACCTATTAACCCCTCTAGGTCCATCTTGATACTTTCAATTGGTATCAGAGCCTCGTTCTATATTCTTGTGGCTTGACCTCCCTAGAGCAAGATGAACCCTAATAGGACTCCGCTTGTTGCAGATCCAAAGGATCAGGGCACGGCTTCTATGGACGAAAAGTCCTTCACTTCTGAGGATCTGGAACGGGCGCTTGCTAAGCAAAAGGAGGAGCATGATGCTTCTCTTGAGGCCTTGGTCCAAATGAGATTAGCCACACTGACCATGATGCTTGCACCACTTTATGGTGGTGCGGCCTCGAGGCCAACTGTGCCTACTCCTTCACTTGGCCAACAACCTCATAGTAATGAACACTCTAGTGTTCCTTGGCTTTATGCAAGACCTCAAGTAGAGAAACCAAAGTATAACCCTCAAGGAAAACATCCTTTACTCGATGACACAACCAACTTTGCTTTGTGGAGAGTTGCTATGCAGGATCATTGAGGGAGTCCTGGATTAGGGGGTGTCCGAATGGACGAACTATGACCTTTGGCCGGACTCCCAGACTATGAAGATACAAGATTCAAGACTTCGTCCCGTGTCCGGATAGGACTTTCCTTGGCGTGGAAGGCAATCTTGGCGGTACGATATTTAGATCTCCTCCCATTGTAACCGACTCTGTGTAACCCTATCCCTCTCTGGTGTCTATATAAACCGGAGAGTTTTAGTCCGTAGGACGAACAACAAGCATACCATAGGCTATCTTCTAGGGTTTAGCCTCTCTGATCTTGTGGTAGATCTACTCTTGTACTACCCATATCATCAATATTAATCAAGCAGGAGTAGGGTTTTACCTCCATCGAGAGGGCCCGAACCTGGGTAAAAACATCGTGTCCCTTGTCTCCTGTTACCATCCGCCTAGACGCACAGTTCGGGACCCCCTACCCGAGATCCGCCGGTTTTGACACCGACATTGGTGCTTTCATTGAGAGTTCCTTTGTGTCGTCACCTTTAGGCCCGATGGCTTCTTCGATCATCAACCACGACGCGGTCCAGGGTGAGACTTTTCTCCCCGGACAGATCTTCGTATTCGGTGGCTTTGCACTGCGGGCCAATTCGCTTGGCCATCTGGAGCAGATCGAAAGCTATGCCCCTGACCATCAGGTCAGATTTTGAAGTTTAAACTACACGGCTGACATCCGCGGAGACTTGATCTTCGACAGATTCGAGCCGCAGCCGAGCGCGCCGCACTGTCACGATGGGCATGATCTAGCTCTGCTGCCGAACAGTGCCCAGAGCGCCGCTCAGGTGTCCGCTCCGACCTTTAGCTTGGAGCCGACTGTGCCGGTTGAGGACGGGTGGCTAGACGCTGCCTCGGGGGCTACAATCTCTATGGCAATCGAGCCGAATACCAGCCTTGTTCTTTGTAAAGCTCATGACTCCAAGGTACCGGACTCCTTTTCGGACTCCGAATCTTTCGCACCCCTTCTGATCGAACCCAATTGGGCTCCGATCATGGAGTTCACCTCCGGGGACATCTTTCAGCACTTGCCCTTTGGCGACATCCTTAATTCACTAAGGTCTCTCTCTTTGTCAGGAGAGCCCTGGCCAGACTATGGTCAGCAAGGTTGGGATGTGGACGACGAAGAAATTCGAAGCCCACCCACCACCCACTTCGTAGCCACTGTCGACGATTTAACCGACATGGTCGACTTCGACTCCGAAGACATCGACGGTATGGACGACGATGAAATAGACGACCAAGAACCAGCACCTATAAGGCACTGGAAAGCCACCTCGTCATACGGCATATACATGGTGGACACCCCAAAAGAAGGGGATGGCAATGGAACAACGGAGAATGACCCCTCCAAGAAACATCCTAAGCACCGGCGTCAGCGGTGCCGCTCTAAATCCCGCCGAAGCAAAAACGGCGAGTCCGGCGCCGGAGACAATAACACCCGGACAGTGCCGAAGACAACCCCCTCCAGCAGGATTCAGCGCAGGAGGATGGAGAAGCCAGCCCTCATGAGAAAGCGGCAGACAGAGAGGTCGAGGATGACAATTATATGCCTCCCTCTGAAGACGAGGCAAGCCTCGACGATGACAAATTTGTCATGCGTGAGGATCCCGTCTAACAAGAGCGTTTCAAATGCAGGCTTATGGCCACGACAAGCAGCCTCAAGAAAAAACAGCAGCAGCTTAGAGCTGACCAAGATTTGCTAGCCGACAGATGGACTGAAGTCCTGGCGGCCGAAGAGTACAAACTCGAACGCCCCTCCAAGAGCTACCCAAAGCGCAGGATGCTACCCCAATTAGAGGAGGAAGCAACTAAACCTACATCACCAGCGTATGATGCGGCCGATTGGCCACCCCGTGGCCGCGATAGAGAGGCCTTTCGGCCCTCAACTCAAGCCGCACCCCGGTGCCGCTCAAAAAGTACCAAGGCACGGGGAAACGCGCCAGACCTGCGAGACATACTACAGGACAAGGCCAGGCAAACAAGATCGATCTACGGATCGCGTGGCCGCCCCACGACATGTGACGATAACCGTCACATCGGATATGGCAAATACGGCCAGGCCAAACACAACAGACCAAGCTCATCTGAGCTACGTCGTGATATAGCCCAATAGAGAGGCGCCGCACACCCACTATGCTTCACAAATGAAGTAATGGATCATCAAATCCCCGAAGGGTTTAAACCCGTAAACATCGAATCATACGATGGCACAACACACCTTGCGGTATGGATCAAGGATTATCTCCTTCATATCCACATGGCCCGCGGTGATGATCTACACGCCATAAAATACCTCCCACTCAAGCTTAAAGGACCAACTCGCAATTGGCTTAACAGCTTGCCAGCAGAGTCAATTGGTTGCTGGGAGGACCTGGAATCCGCATTCCTTGACAACTTCCAGGGCACCTATGTGCGACCACCAGACGCCGATGACCTAAGCCACATAATTCAGCAGCTTGCCAGCAGAGTCAATTGGTTCCTAACCAAGAAAAATCAAATAGTCGACTGTCCGGACGCAGAGGCCCTCGCAACCTTCAAGCTTAACATCAGAGACGAATGGCTTGCCCGGCACCTTGGACAGGAAAAGCCGAAATCCATGGCAGCCCTCGCGACACTCATGACTCGCTTTTGCGCGGGAGAAGACTGCTGGCTAGCTCGTAGCAATAACATGACAAGGAGCCCTAGTAATTCGGATACCAAGGACAACAATGGCAGGTCGCGTCGCAACAAGCACAAGCGTTGCATTAACGGCGACAATACTGAGGATACGACAGTTAATGCCAGATTCAGAGGCTCTAAACCCGGTCAGCGGAAAAAGCCATTCAAAAGAAATACTCCGGGCCCGTCCAGTTTAGACCGGATACTCGATTGCTCGTGCTAGATACACGGCACCCCCAAACAACCAGCCAATCACACCAACAGGGATTGTTGGGTGTTCAAGCAGGCAGGCAAGTTAAGTGCCGAAAACAGAGATAAGGGGCTACATAGCATGACGAGGAGGAGCCCCGGCCGCCGAACAACAGAGGACAGAAGGGCTTCCCCCCACAAGTACGGACGGTGAACATGATATACGCAACCCACATCCCCAAAAGGGAACGGAAGCGTGCGCTCAGGGACGTATATGCGTTGGATCCAGTCGACCCAAAGTTCAACCCATGGTCCTCCTGCCCGATCACTTTTGATTGAAGGGACCACCCCACTAGCATTCGTCACGGCGGATTCGCCGCATTGGTTCTAGACCCAATCATTGACGGATTTCACCTCACTAGAGTCCTCATGGATGGCGGCAGCAGCCTGAACCTACTTTATCACGATACAGTGCAAAAAATAGGCATAGATCCCTCAAGGATTAAACCCACAAAGACAACCTTTAAAGGCGTCATACCAGGTGTAGAGGCCAGTTGTACAGGCTCAGTTACACTCAAAGTGGTCTTCAGATCCCCGGATAATTTCCGAAGCGAGGAGTTAATCTTCAACATAGTCCCGTTCCGCAGTGGCTATCATGCCCTGCTCGGACGAACCGCATTTGCAAAGTTCAATGCGGTGCCGCACTACGCATATCTCAAGCACAAGATGTCAGGCCCTCGCGGAGTCATTACGGTCAATGGAAACACCGAACGCTCTCTCCGAACAGAGGAGCACACGGCGACCCTCGCGGTGGAAGTACAAAGTAGCCTCTCAAGGCAATTTTCCAGTCCGGTTGTCAAATGTCCGGACACCGTCAAGCGCGCCCGGAGTAACCTACAACAAGACCGTCTGGCACGTTCCGAGCAAGCATAGCAGTGCGGCCCCAACCAATACCACGCATACATAATTACGCTATGGAAATACCATGGGCATAAGGGGAGGGGCACAACCACGGCATGCCCAGAATGCGTCTCAACCGCACTAGGGGCTCCCAATTTTGTCATTTCTATTTTCTTACTTTCAGGACTCCACTCTTAGGAAGGCCTGTCCGGCAGTATGCTCGCCAAACACACGATGCAACAGCCAGGGAGATAGCAAGCCACATCGACAGTCCAGGTGGTCTCTATAACGAGCTAAATACCTATCTTACTCAAAGTTTCGCAGCTTTCCCCTGGAGGGGGACATGTCAAATAATCTCATCTCTTGCTTATCGCACTATTTGTATCATTCTGCTTTCATAGAAGCCCTTTAATAAACAATACATAGCTCTTGTCTATTATTGCATTCATTTTTCATATAAATATGTTCAGTCATGACATTATGCAACCGTACACTCTGGTACGGCCAATACACCAGGGGCTTCAGCACCCCAGAATACGGTGTGAGAAGACAGGACACTCTCATGAGTGCGGCACCCTGAACTTATAGCATTATATGCATCGGCTCCGAATCATGTCTTTGGTCAATAGCTGGGTTTGCCCGGCTCCCATGTTTTGGTACCTTACGTTCCGTTAGATCGGCTAAGGTAGCGCTGGGAGAACTACTGCGATTGTGCCCCAGTTGAGCTGGGTTAACACCTCAGTAGAGAAAGCTAAAACTGACCGTCATGATAGGGCGCGAGACCGGTCGCTGTTCGAGAGGTTTTCGAGTCCCTAAAGACTTATGCCGCTTAGAGCGAGGAGCTGGATTTATCCGACCTAGGCGTGGATAGCGCCCTGGACTCGGTCTTCCGAATACTAGGGGCTTCGCCGAAATTTAAAAATTATAGAATTCTATGGCTAAGTGAGAGTGATAAAACATTATAAGTCCAATTGCCTTGTTCGTTGTGCCGAGCGCCTCCCTCGAAGGACCCAAGAATGGGAACAAGAGCACTCAGGTTTATCCCGAACGCCCCAGCACTCATGGCATGGGGCAGAAGCCGACGACTTGCATCTCTCAGATTTAATAAATGGCCGCACAGAAGGTAATATTTTAAATTCAAAAAGCATTGCTTAGCGCATATGAACAAGTTTTCAGCGCACAGGATAAACACGAGTGAGTTTACTCAAAAATTACATCCCTGGTACATTCATCCGCTACAAGATGGGCACCCTTCAGGACGCCCTCATAATAAATCTCGGGCCTACGACGCTCCTTCCCCTCCGGTGGCCCATCCTTCGCCAGCTTCTCAGCATCCAGCTTGCCCCAGTGCACTCTGGCACGGGCAAGGGCCCTACGGGCACCTTCGATGCATACGGAGCGCTTGATGACTTTGAGCCATGGACAGGCATCCACCAGCCGCCGCACCAGCCCAAAGTAGCTCCTAGGCATGGCCTCCCCAGGCGATAGCCGGCCTATAAGGCCCTTCATGGCATGTTCGGCTGCCTTATGGAGCTCGACTAGCTGCTTCAACTGGTCGCTCAGGGGCACCGGGTGTCCGGCCTCAGCATACTGGGACCAGAACACTTTCTCCGTTGAGCTCCCCTCCTCGGCCTGGTAGAATGAGGCGGCATCGGATACACTGCGGGGCAGAACTATGAATGCTCCTGGAGAGCTCTGGACTCGGGTAAGTAACAGGTAATTTACTTTCACGTGCTTGCTTTGCATAAAGAATGCCTTACCCGCCGCTATGTTTTTCGTCGCCCCAATTTCCTAAAGGGCCTTTTGGGCTTTGGCCTTGGCAGACTTGGCACTTTCAAGTGCCGAGGCAAGCTCGGACTCTCGCGTCTTTGAGTCAAGCTCTAAACTCTCGTGTTTCTTCACGAGAGCATTGAGTTGTTTCCGCACCTCCGCCACCCGCGCCTCTTGCTTTTCTCGCTCAGTGCGCTCCACGACCGCATTGCCTTTGGCCTCAGACATCGCTTCCTTCAGAGCCGCCACCTCGGTTGTGGCCCCTTCAACATTCACGTTGGTCCTGTTATTATTTGCAACCAGGTATTTTTTATATACTTACATAAGGTACTACCTACCTTCCTTGACCTCGAGCTGCTTCTTGGCACGGCCGAGCTCGTTCTCGGACCGCTCGAGGCTCTGCTTCAATGCATCGACCTCCGCAGTCAGTGCGGCAGAGGTCAGCATCGCAGCCTGCATTACCATATTGACATATTTATGTTAGACTCCTGCATATATCTTTTTAGATCCTCAGTTTGGTTTTTCTTTCCAAACACCAAACTGAGCATCAGGGGCTACTGTCTATGCGGTAACATTTTTATATGTTTTAAATACATACCTCAAAGCCTGTTAGAAGGCTGGTACAGGCTTCTGTCAGCCCGCTCTTGGCGGACTGAACCTTCTGGATCACCGCACTCCTAATAGTGCCATGCTCCTCGTCGATGGAGGCACCGTTAAGCACCTCCAACAAATTGTCCGGCGCCTCTGGTTGGACGGAGGCCGCCGGTGTCGTAGGCTTGCCCTTCTTGCGAGGGGCCGCCTGCCGGACTCTGGAATCACTGAAGGTTCCGGAGCGGTGTTCGGCCCAGGGACGGACTTAGATCCCTCTGGGGCTTCACCCCCTTTGGGCCTGGAGTCCGGGAGGTTGCCTTGCGGCACCTCCAGGACCACCTCCTCCTGGTTTAGCCCCTTGTGGGACTCCACCTCGGCATCGTCCGTAGGGCGAGGGGAGGTAGCAGTTGGAAGTGAAGCGCTATTCACATCCGACGGATCCAGGGAGCCGCTCGACGAATCACCGAGCTGAGCCTTGGGCGGACTGCATGATTAAATTCGGCGTCAGAAGACACTGTACAATAAAGGAGCGCCATGAGTTATTCTGGTATCCGGATAGTTACGATTCAGCCAGGGGCTTGGCCCTGGATGGCCACTCCTCTCCGCCATCTTCGGCGTCGGTGGCGTAGTCCGGAAGAAGGGTCTTCCCCTTCTTGGACCCTCCGGCCTCCCCAGTTGGGGCGGCCTTTATTTTCTTTCCTCCCCCCGCTGGAGGGGGAGAGGCTCCTTCTTCCTCCTCCTCGTCTTCGAAGGAGGAGCGCGCTTTGGGGTCATCGGGCGATGAGTCCGACACCACCAGGCGCCGAGAGCTCTTTCGAGTTCCCGTGGCCTTCTTCTTGGCTTTCTTCTCCGGCACCACGTGAGGTGTCGGGGCCAGCAGCTCCGTCAAGCGGGCGTCTGGTGGGCCTTCGGGCAAAGGAGCCGGACAGTCGATCTGTCCGGCCTTCTTCTGCCAGTCCTGTTAAAGGAATGGGAGTTTAGATCCCGCATAGAGTCAAAGTATGGAAAATCAGTACCCTGTAGTGAGTAAACTAAGCTTACCGCGCTGGCTTGGCGCTTCGCGCAGAATCCGCGATCCTCGGTAATGGGAGGGTGAACCTCGGAGCCCTTGAAAAGCACCTTCCAGGCATCTTCGTGCGTTGTGTCGAAGAGCCTGGACAAAGTTTGGTGCTGGGCCAGGTCGAATTCCCACAAATTAAAAGCCCGTCGTTGACATGGGAGGATCCGGCGGAAGAGCATGACCTGCACTACGGTGACAAGTTCGACCTTCCTGTCGATCAGGTCTCTAACGCAGGTTTGGAGTCCGGTCACCTCTGCCGAATTACCCCACGATAGGCCCATCTCTTTCCATGAGGTGAGCCATGTGGGGATGCCAGATCGGAATTCGGGGGCCGTTGCCCATTCAGGGTCACGCGGCTCGGTGATGTAGAACCACCCCGATTGCCACCTTTGATGGTTCCACAAAGGCGCCCTCGAGCCATGTGACGCTGGCCATCTTGCCCACCATGGCGCCTCCGCACTCTGCTTGCCGGCTGCCCATGACCTTCGGCTTAACGCTGAAGGTCTTTAGCCATAAGCCGAAGTGGGGTTTGATGCGGAGGAAGACCTCACACACGACGATAAACGTCAAAATGTTGAGGATAAAGTTCGGGGCCAGATCGTAGAAATCCAGGCCGTAGTAGAACATGAGCCCCTGAACAAATGGGTGAAGAGGAAAGCCTAGTCCGTGGAGGAAATGGGGGAGAAACACCACACTCTCGTGGGGCCTTGGGGTGGGGATGAGTTGCCCCTCATATGGGAGCCGGTGCGCGACGTCGTTAGACAAGTATCCAGCCTTCCTCAACTTCCTGATTTGCCCCTCCATAAAGGAGGAGGCCATCCACCTGCCTCCCGCTCCGGACATGATTGGAGAAGGTTGAGGTGGGAAGTGCGAACTTGGGTGCTGGAGCTCGAGTGCGCGGAAATGGATAAGCAAAGGAGGAAGAAGGCGTAGATTGAAAGGGCGGATCCTTATCCCCTTATATGGGCGGCCAAAACTATGTGCCCCCACCAGCCTAGTAAAACTTGCTTATCTCCCAAGAGCCGCGATTAGTGGCGCGGTTGGGTTACCCACGCCCGTATTGATGAGAATCCCGGAATAAGGGGACATGATCTCTGCTTTGACAAGACGTGCCAAAGAAACCGCCTCGCTAAACACGCTGAGGTGGGACAGTAAAACAATTCGAATAAAGGCTTGGCTGTGGCATGATGTCAGGCTACGGAATACGTCAGCAGATTAGATTTGTACAAATATTATTCTCTCTACGATGGTATGTGGAAACTATTTTGCAGAGCCGGACATTATCCTTGTGTTCAACATCTTCTATGGAGTATTCGGAGGAGGAACCTGCCTTGCAATGCCGAAGACAATTTGCGCGCTGGACTCGTTGTCATTGAAGCCTTGTTCAGGGGCTACTGAGGGAGTCCTGGATTAGGAGGTGTCCGGATGGCCGGACTATGACCTTTGGCCGGACTCCCAGACTATAAAGATACAAGATTGAAGACTTCGTCCCGTGTCCGGATAGGACTTTCCTTGGCATGGAAGGCAAGCTTGGCGATACGATATGTAGATCTCCTCCCATTGTAACCGACTCTGTGTAACCCTAGCCCTCTCCGGTGTCTATTTAAACCGAAGAGTTTTGGTCCGTAGGACGAACAACAATCATACCATAGGCTAGCTTCTAGGGTTTAGCCTCTCTGATCTCGTGGTAGATCTACTCTTGTACTACCCATATCATCAATATTAATCAAGCAGGAGTAGGGTTTTACCTCCATCGAGAGGGCCCGAACCTGGGTAAAAACATCGTCTCCCTTGTCTCCTGTTACCATCCGCCTAGACGCACAGTTCGGGAACCCCTACCCGAGATCCGCCAGTTTTGACACCGACAATCATCTTCGATATGGAAATGATGAGATGTTGGAGATCTTGGAGTATGGTTATCAAGCTGTAGACCCAAAGTATCTTACACCAAGAGAAGTATATGACAAGCATCTCAACGACTCCGCAATCATGTGCATGATAAGAGGTATGACTAACAAGCAAAGGAGACCATACATACACATCACAAGTGCCAAGGAATTATGGGATAGCATTGTGAGACCAAGACCGGTACCTCGACACTCCGACTTTCTCAATACGAAATTGCCAAGAATAAATTGCAAAACTTTTGTATGGAAAAAGGTGAATCCCCCACGCAGCTCCTTGAGCGTCTCATGACTCTCACCGCTGATATTGAGTCTTGTGATTGTGACAAGACACAAGATGGATTCAACTTGACTAAGAGGTCTCTCGTGGACAAGTTGCTTCATGCTCTTGCTCCTTATCATCACCAAATGGTGTGAGACATAAGACAACACCATGGACTCAAGGAAATGACCCCGGATGACATCATATCCATGTTCATACTATTTTAAGAATCAAAGCCAAATGCCACAAAACATCTTGCCATGCACGGTACCCCAACATCAAAGATCAACCTTGCATTAAAGTCCAAGCATGTATGCGAAGAAGAGCAAAGTGAAGAAGAAGAAGATGAGGAGGAGGAAGATGGTGACGAGATTGACTCTAATGAGAGTCCTTCATATGAAGACATTGCTCTCTTTGTCAAGAAGTTTAGCGCAGGAAAATTCAAGGGAAGATTTCAGAAGAAGAAGGTGAGAAAATGATACAACTGTGAACAAACCAACCACTTCTCCAACGAATGCCCTTATGAGAAGAGAGAAGATAAGCCAAGGTTTCCCAAGACCTTTCCCAAGAAAAGTTGCCAAATCCTCTCAACTCCAAGCTCAAGAAGAGAGATGGGAAAGCAATGATTGCTCATGAAGAATCTGATCTAGATGATGTTAGTGGTGTTGCCGGAGTAGCTCAAGATTCTCAAAACACCTTGAAGCTAGTCAACAAGAGTGGTGAGGTTGTCACCTACAACTACATGAAAGACTACAAGGGCAACGCTCACAAGTGCATAATGGCAATGGCCGTGGTAGAAGGTGGAGATGATGAAAACTCTCCTAACAAGGTCAAGGTAACCCCACGATTAAATCCTCCTCTTTTCACACCTTCAACTCCATTGATGAGTATCTTGATGCGAAGGATAATTATGAAGATAATGGTATAGATGAACCCATGTTTGCAAAATTAGATAAGGTCATGTGCTCCCTCAAAGGAAAGAATCTCACTATGTTTCACATGCTTATGGAGATGGTGGGTAAGCACATCGTCACCATTAAGGAACTCGAAACCCTCATAACCGAGGAAAAGGAAAAATATAAAATCCTTGAGCAGAAAGTCCAATATGAGGAAGCACAAAATGATGAACTATGCTTGAAAATTGGTGCAAACATTGACATTCATGCTATTGACCTTGCCTCCTTGAAAAAGGCTAAGGACTCTTGCGAAGAGTTGATGAATGATAAAGTAAGCTTGTGAAGTCTCATGCATCTCTCTCTAAGGATTGTGAGCTTCTATCTCTGTCTCTCAAGAAGAAGGAAAAAGAGCTCACCCTTCTTACAAAGAGTTTGGAAATGCTCAAGCTTACTTATCTTGAAACTCTTGCTAAGGCTTACTCTTCTCCTATTATCAATGTTGATGCTTGTACTACTAACACTAGTAGTGACCTAGCATCTATTATTGAGGAGAATCACTTTCTCAAGGGTCAAATCGAGAAAGGTCTCATGACATGTGCTCAAGGACAAAAGAACCTATATGAGGTATTGAGCCAACACAATGAGGTTTTTTCCAAAGAGGGTCTCGGGTTTGACCCAAGCACAAGCAAGAAGAAGTCGTCTTCTCAAAAGTGCACCACTCCTCTAAAAGTAACATTTGTACATGAAGGGCACAAGGAGAAAGGTAAGGGTGATAGTGGGAAGGCCACAAGGGGCATGCCCACTCTCAACAAACTAAAAGAGTTCATGCCTCCATCCTATGTTCTTCGCAAGACTAAGGATGGAGAAGTTTATGCAAAATTTGTTGGTCCTCGAAATGCATTCTAGTTCTATGCTATTTGGGTTCCTAAGACCCTTGTGACTAACTTAAGAGGTCCCATTGCAAAATGGGTGCCTCTAACCAAGTCATAATTGTGTGTAGGTTGCTTTCTCTGGTGGAGTGAAATGGGTGATTGATAATGGATGTACAAATCATATGACCGGAGATACCAAATTGCTCTATGATTTCATGGAAGCTATTCAACCATTTATGAGCATTATGTTTGGTGGTGGATCAAAAGGACAGGTACACGGATTGGGCAAGGTGGCTACCACAAATGACATGTCTCTTGCAAATGTCATGTTTCTCCAATCTCTTAAATATCATTGCTTTCTGTTCGCCAATTGGCTTCTGTTGGTTATGATACACTCTTTGGACTAACGGATGTGAAATTATTTAAGAGAGATACTCTCGAAGTGGCCTTTGTTGTGGAGTTGGATGGAAACCTTTACACGGTTGATTTCTCAAAAGAGAGCACATTCCATGCAACTTGTCTAATGGCCAAGGCTGACAAGGGGTGGCTATGGCATCGCCGGCTTGCCCATGTTGGCATGAGAAATCTTCAAGATCTCTTAAAAGGTAATCACATCCTTGGACTAACCAATATCTCCTTTGAGAAAGATCATGTGTGTAGTGCATGCATAGCCGGGAAGCAACATCAATCAAAGCACCCACCTAAGAATATCGTGTCTACTTCAAGGCCTTGGAGCTCCTTCATGTGGATCTTTTTTGACCTCCTTCATGGGATAGTCTTGGTGGGAAAAAGTATGGGCTTGTCATTGTTGACGATTACTCAAGATATACATGGGTGTTTTTCCTCAAATCCAAGGACGAGACAAAGATCACCTGTATTAATTTTGCCAAGCAAGCACAACGCAAGTTTGATAAAGACATCTTGGCAATAAGGAGTGATAATGGCTCTGAGTTCAAGAACTACACCTTGGAATAATTTCTTAGTGATGAAGGGATAGAGCATCAATACTCAGCTCCATACACTCCTCAGCAAAATGGTGTAGCCAAAAGGGAGAACCGTAGACTTGTGGAGATGGCAAGGTCCATGTTGGATGAATACAATTCGCCACATAGTTTTTGGGCCGAGGCTGTCAACACTACATGCCATGCATCAAACCGGCTCTTCCTCCGCACTATATTGGAAAAGACTCCATATGAGCTCCTAACTGGGAACAAGCCGAAATATCAAGTACTTTCGTGTATTTGGGTGAAAATGTTTCATCCTCAACAAAAGAGAACGGTTAGGAAAATTCAATCCAAAACAATTGAGGGCATATTTGTTGGCTATGGCTCAAACTCTCACGCCTATAGAGTCTACAACCAATCCACTGGATGTGTTGTAGAAACTTGTGACGTGGTGTTTGATGAATTTAATGGCTCCCATGGGGAGCAAGTTTATCTAAGTGATATAGGTGAAGAAGATTCTTCTCAAGATATTTTGACCATGGGTGTTGGTGCACTTCTTCCAATGGAACAAGAACCTCATGATGATGAGGAAGAAGATGGAAGCTTCACACATCATCAAACTATTTCAACACCCATGCCTTCTCAAGCTCCTATTACTCAACCAATGCCCTTAGTCCAAGTACAATAAAATGTTCAAGTCCCTCTTCATGATAATCCTCAAGAACAAGATCATACTCAAGGGCAAGAACAAGAAAGTGCAATCATTGATGATGAACCTCAACAAATGCAATATGAAGAAGAAGATCTTCCACCACACATAAATAATCCATATGTTGAGGAAGTGGATGATGGACATGAAGTTGAACCTCGCGAAACCCTAACCTCCATCATGCCTTGAGTCGCCGGTCATGTTGATGTTGATAAAAGTCTCAACGGCATATCGGAAGGTAGAGACACTCGTAAACAATTGACAAACTTCTGTGCTCACTTATTGTTTGTGTCTAGTGTTGAGCCTCTCAAGGTACAAGAATCATTGATGGACAACGATTGGATCATTGCTATGCAAGAAGAGTTGAACAACTTTGAACATAACCAAGTGTGGTCATTAGTCGAGAGGCCAACTATGGAACACAATGTCATTGGAACAAAATGGATTTTCAAGAACAAGCAAGATGAGAATGGTATAATCATCCGCAACAAGGCAAGGTTAGTGGCACAAGGGTACTCACAAGTTGAAGGTTTCGACTTTGGTGATACCTTTGCTCCCGTTGCCTGTCTTGAATCTATTTGCATCTTACTTGCTTATGCTGATTCAATGGCTTTACATTACATCAAATGGATGTGAAGAGTGCTTTCCTTAGATGTCCTCTACAAGAAGAAGTATATGTATCACAACCACCTGGGTTTGTTGACCCCAACACAAAGACTATGTGTATAAACTTCATAAGGCTCTGTATGGCCTCAAACAAGCACCTCGTGCTTGGTATGATCATATTAAGAAGTTTTTACTCGATGATGGTTTTGTGAGAGGGGTGGTCGATCCCACTCTTTTTGCTAAGAGGGACAAGGGTGATTTGATCTTATGCCAAATCTATGTAGATGATATAATTTTTGGTTCTCCTAACATTCATTTGTGCAAGAAGTTTGCGGCTTCCATGACCAAGAACTTTGAGATGTCACTCAATGCGGATTTGAAGTTCTTTGCCGGATTCCAAATTCAACAATTTCAAGAAGGAATATTCTTATCTCAAGCAAAGTACCTTAAGGATATTCTAGAGAAGTTTGGCATGTCTGATGCCAGTCCATGTAAGACTCCCATGCCAACAAAAATTGTACTCACTAAAGACACAAATGGTATTCCTTCCGACCCATCTACTTACCACTCTATGATTGGTTCATTACTTTATCTTTGTGCATCTAGACCAGATATCATGTTCAGTGTTTGCATGTGTGCTAGATTTCAAGCTTCCCCTAGGGAAAGTCATCATAAGGCTGTTAAGCATATTCTTAGATACCTTGATCACACCCCAAAGTTGGGTCTATGGTACCCCAAGATGCTAAGTTTGATCTCATTGGGTACACGGATGCGGATTGGGATGGAGACAAAGTAGGACGGAAGTCCACCTCAGGTGCATGTCAGTTTCTTGGTCGCTCCATGGTAAGTTGGTCCTCAAAGAAGCAAAATTGTGTTGCTCTCTCCACCGCCAAAGCTGAATACATTGCAACCGCCAGTTGTGCAACTCAGTTACTATGGATGAGGCAAACTTTCAAGGATTACGGTATCACCTATAGACATGTGCCTCTTCTGTGTGATAATGAAAGTGCCATCAATATTGCTGAGAATCCCAAATATCATACCCGCACCAAGCACATTGATATTAGGTATCATTTCTTGAGAGATCATGTGGAAAAGTGAAAGTGCAACTATCCCTGGGTGGTTTTGGTAATGATTAACAACATATAGCTCATTGAACTAATGCCATTACAAGATAAATATTTCAGGAAAGTTAAATGATTGGCATGGCATGGATAAGGAATGTGTACCCCTCAAAATGCTAAGGAAAAAAGATTGGCTCAAGCTTCAAAGTCCAAGACTCTACATTTTCTATTTCAGTGATCCAAGATCACATTGAGTCTATAGGAAAACCAATACTATTAAAAGGGGATGAGGTGTTGCTTAATGGCTTGCTTGCTCAAAATGCTTAGTGATATGCTCCAAAGCCTTCAACCACTTTCTCATATCCACATATATCCCAAACCTAAAGTCAAACTCCGCCCCACCGATTTGATCTATCCGGCGCCACCAAGTTCATTTGACATAGCCACTTGTAACGCCCTGGATACAACTTTCCATATTCGTAACTCCAACTCTTGCCTTTTCCGGAGATGCAATATGATATTTCCTTCGTGGTTAGGTTTTTGTCTTTTGTTTTGCTTTTTGTTCATGTCTTGCATTTCATATCATAGCATCATGCGCATTGCATCCGCATGTTTTCATAAAACCTCGTAGCCGTTCGTAGTTACCATTTCTATCTTAGTCTTTGTTCACCTATTGTTAGACCGCTTGTCCTTGTTGACCTTCTCTCAGACCAATTGGACCCCTCTCTTCTCTCTTTCTCCGAGACCAACAAAACCCCCCTTGTCCCCGTGGCCTTTCGTCGGACCCCATTTTCTTTGTTTTCCCCTCTCGTCTAAATGCCCACCCTCTCTGTGCAGCCACCAACCCCTTTGCGCACGTCCGAAACTTCCCCGAACCTGACCTGCTCAGTCATCACCGTTGGTTACAGTTCATCCCCTAACATCTGTAAAACATCTCCATTTTATTATTTGGACTTCGTACCTATTTATCTCGACCATCTGATTTCGATCAGATGATCCAATCCCCCCCTCTTCCTTATATATATAGACTCCCTTGTCCATTTTTAGACCAAACCCTAAAAATTAGGAGCCTTGTCCCATCCTCCCAGTCCCCGCTGCCAGTCCTCTTCCACCTCGGGATCCATCCCGATCTATCTCCACCCAACCAGATCGCTGCAGCCATCACCTGCCCAAATCCCCTCGCAACCAGCCTCCTCCCCTCGATCCACCCATCCAGCCTCGCCTCGATCCAGCAGCACGGCAACCCCCATCGCCCGCAACCCTCTTCCTCGCTCGATCTCGAGCGTGACAGGACCCTGACGGCAGCTCCCCGTACGCCGTCCTCCTCGTGCCCGACTGCCGCTGCTCCCGTGCGCCTCCAAGAGCCCTCTGTCTATGCTCGAGCTCCTCCTGCAGCTCCCCGTCACCCTCGACCCAGCCTCGTCGCCCGGAACTTCGCCGGAGATGAGCACCGACGCCCCCTTCTTCTCCCTTTCTCCTTCCGGTTTCCTTCTCCTCCTCTCTCTCACTCCCTCTTTGTCTCTGTACCAAGAACGATCAGGAGAGCTCCTGACGCCATGGACGACCTTCGAGCTCTTCCCCAACGCCTGCCTCCTCACCTTGGCCCCGAGCGCCACCGCCCATCGACGGCCTCGCCGGAGAACGCCGTCACGCACCTCGATCCGCCCGTTCCGCCGGTTCCTGCCGACCCCGTCGCCGGGACCCCCTGCCGTCGTCTCCTGCATTGCCATGGACGTGCTGCTATTTCTGTTCGTCAGACACGAGCAGCAGCTCGCCCGCCCCGTCGCCCGCGTTGACCCCGTCCTCGACCGTGCCAGCGTGGCCAGCCTCCTGGGCCGCTAGCTCCAAGGCCGAGCTCGCCCTCCATCCCCCCGCGGCCAGGCCCAGCCAGCCTCCTCCACCGACCGGGCCAAGAGCCCATGGTGAGACCCCAGCCCAGCACCCAGCAGATCTGGCCCATGTCTTGTTTTTTCAGTTCTGCGAATTTCGCTTTATCCAGAAATTTAACTGTTTTACAGGAAAACCCTCCTAGTTCATGCATTTAATTACTCACAAACCATGCATCTTTTGTAAATAATTTATATATGTAAAATGCTTAGAATTTTGTGTAGATTAATAATATGCCACTTTCATCCATGTTTAAAATGTTTAGCTTGCTGTTTGTTTAAATTTGCTAATATGCCATGTTTAAATGATTTATTTCATAACTAAATAACCATAGCTCCATTTTAAATAAACTTTATATGTAAATGGGGTGGAAAATGCCTAGTTTAACTTGGTGCACTCATCTTGCATGTTTAACAACTCTAAAATATGGTTTAGGGTAGAACAGTACCAAACTCAAAATATGCACATGGGGATTTTCCGGAATTGTTGTTCGTTGTTCCGGCCTCATTTAAATTTGCCTTGATAGGTAGTTTAATTATGCTTCACCTCTTGCCATGTTAATAAACATTTGTATTGTTGGGTACAAAACTGAGAGAGAACTAAATAATTGATGTGGTGTTTCATCAATATGCAACTCGTTGCATATTGAGCTCCACTTAATTTGTAGTGTTGTTTGTTGCACTTTGCCATGCCATGCTATTTAAACCGTACATGCATCATACTTGATTGTGCATCATGCCTTGATATGTGTGGTGTGTTTACCATGTTGTGTGCTTCTTCTCGATAGTTCCCCGTTTCGTTGCGATCGTGAGGATTCGTTTGTCTACGCTTGGTTTGGCTTCATCTGTTCATCTTCTTCATGGACTCGTTCTTCTTCCTAGCGGGATTTCAGGCAAGATGACCGCTACCCTGGATCTCACTACTATCATTGCTATGCTAGTTGCTTCGTTCTATCGCTTTGCTGCGCTACCTATCTTTTGCTTATCAAGCCTCCCCAAATTGCCATGTCAGCCTCTAACCTTTTGACCCTTCCTAGCAAATCATTGCTTGGCTATGTTACCGATTTGCTCAGCCCCTCTTATAGCGTTGTTAGTTGCAGGTGAAGTTGAAGATTGCTCCATGGTGGATAGGATTTTGTTGGGATATCACAATATCTCTTATTAAATTAATGCATCTATATACTTGGTAAAGGGTGGAAGACTCGGCCTTATGCCTGGTGTTTTGTTCCCCTCTTGCCGCCCTAGTTTCCGTCATACCGGTGTTATGTTCCCGGATTTTGCGTTCCTTACGCGGTTGGGTGATTTATGGGACCCCCTTGACAGTTTGCTTCGAATAAAACTCCTCCAGCAAGGCCCAACATTGGTTTTACCATTTGCCTCACCTAACCCTTTTTCCTTGGGTTTCCGGAGCCCGATGGTCATATTTATTTTACCCCCCCCCCCCGGGCCAGTTCTCCTCCGAGTGCTGGTCCAAACCGAGCGATGTCCGGCGCCCCCTGGGCAACCAGGGTCTATGCCAACCCGTTGTCTGGCTCATCCGGTGTGCCCTGAGATGAGATATGTGCAGCTTCTATCGGGATTTGTCGGCACATCGGGCGGCTTTGCTGGTCTTGTTTTACCATTGTCGAAATGTCTTGTAAACCAGGATTCCGAGTCTGATTGGGTCTTCCTGGGAGAAGGTATATCCTTCGTTGATCGCGAGAGCTTATCATGGGCTAAGTTGGGACACCCCTGCAGGGTATAATCTTTCGTAAGCTGTGCCCACGGTTATGTGGCAGATGGGAATTTGTTAATGTCCGGTTGTAGATAACTTCACACCAGATCCGAATTAAAACGCATCAACCACGTGTGTAGCCGTGATGGTCTCTTTTCGGCGGAGTCCGGGAAGTGAACACGGTTTTGGGTTATGTTTGACGTAAGTAGGAGTTCAGGATCACTTCTTGATCATTGCTAGTTTCACGACCGATCCGCTTGCTCTCTTCTTGCTCTTATTTGCTTATGTTAGCCACCATATATGCTTAGTCGCTGCTGCAACCTCACCACTTTACCCCTTCCTTTCCCATTAAGCTTTGCTAGTCTTGATACTCATGGTAATGGGACTGCTGAGTCCTCGTGGCTCACAGATTACTACCACAACAGTTGCAGGTACAGGTTATGCGATGTTCATGACGTGAGAGCGATGATCGCTTGTTTTGGAGTTCTTCTTCTGCTTCTTCGATCATGGGATAGGTTCCAGGTCGGCAGCCTGGGCTAGCAGGGTGGATGTCGTTTGAGTTTCTGTTTGTGTTTCATCCATAGTCGGATGATGCTCCTGTGTAAGATGATGTTGTATTTGTGTGGCATTGTATGCCTTTTGTATGTATCCCCATCTATTATGTAATGTTGATGTAATGATATCCATCTTGCAAAGCATTTCAATATGCGGTTCTATCCTTGGTGGGACCTTCGAGTCTCTGTAGGATAGTATCACATATTGGGCGTGACAAGTTGGTACCAGAGCCTCGACCGACCATAGGAGCCCCCTTGATTGTTGGCCGTTGTTGAGTCTAGAAGAAAACTATTTTGAGTCTTAGGATTATATATATCGGAGAGTGGGAATTCTTTTTACTCCTCAGCCCCCTTCGTCACTCTGGTGAGGACTCCTGACGTAGATGTTTTGCCTTTCCTCTCCTCAAATTTTGCTAAAAAAATTAGGATCACGCGGGTATCTTGGAATCGTTCCGATGGTTTTGTGACGAGAACATTGTTCTTGGTGCCTCCTGTCTTTTATGTGGCAATGACCCGGGGAGTTGAGCTCCGAGGTGTTGTCGTCACAATTTTATCGTTGCAGTTCTGGAATACCTGAGTTTTTCCGACATCGAAAATCTCTTTTATGCAGTTGTTGGTGAGATAACCTCGACGCCACCCAGTACTGTGGAGTTCGGGAGTATTGCCATAGCTCGTATAACGGATGCTTTTCGAAGGTTGAGGTACACGATTTCCGAAGTTTTCTTGGTTATGTGTTGACGGATGGATACAGGTGGATGTAGGGATTGTTAGTTTGGGCGAGATATATTGCTTCCCCTGTATCCCCAACACCAGATTGCATAACCAGAAAGTTTCGGGAGTTTATAGGTGGGAATTCAAGTAGCTCCTAGAATATCTTTCCGACAGATGCATGATATGGGATTGGTTAAATCTCTATCATATGTATTTGTTCCGGCTTAATCTGCAAGCCAAATCCTTTGTTTTCTTTTATTTGTGGTATTCGAGTTGATTCAAAGTCAAGTGTTGATTCCATACCTTTCAAGCGGTTTTCTCATATTTTCTATGGGAGTATTAATCCTTCTTGATCACTGAGGTTGTCATGTCAACTCTTTTCCAACCGGTGTGCTTCTCTTCAAGTGGATCCGATCATTTTCAACATCCGCAAGATCAATTCTAAGTTTTCTTCAACGGTATCCATTCCATCTGCCCCAAGTTGCCTTTGTTTTCCCTCCCTCCCACCCTTTTCTTCAAGGACTCAGATATTTTAATCAAGTATCCATTTATTCATGTGAGGTCTCTTCATTATTTCCTCTCAATGTTCTTATCCGGTGATTTCCCATGAAGATGCTCAACAATTTCAAGTTCATCATCCTTCATTGTTGTTTCTTCTCCGGTGGATCCAATTCAAGATTTCGATATTCATCATATTCCTTTCCTCGTTTCTAATGCTTTCTCATGCCGATGCACCTCTTAATCATTCACTTCTTCCTATTCATTTGTTCTGGAGTGCTGAAGATATCTCACAAGACTTGTGTTTCCATTCTCAATCCGTTCAAGATATCTCGAGATTGTTATCTCATTCAAGCCATTTAATTCTACCGGTGCAATCTTTATTTCAAGCAATCCTTCAAAGATGTTTCTCTCGAGTGGGCCCTAACCCACAGGTCTTTTCCCAGGATCTTACCTGACTCTTCTAATTATCAGGAGCCATTCCCAAATTCTTTTCCAAGTTTAATGTAAGAATGAATTTTCATCAGTCACATGCCTTCTTCAAGGTCGTTTTCAAATTCTTTTCATCTTTGGCTCAACCTTTTTCTTTTAATCCTTCCTGAGTGTCTCAACAATTCATGGTGGTGTTTCTCGTCGTCATTCTCGAATTTTGAAGACCGAAGAACAGTTTTTCCTCTAAAGCCTGTCCGTTCTCCCGAAGATTCATGTCGCTAGCTTGATGCTATCCGCTCAAATTGTTTCCAGTCGTGCAATTCTTTTTTTCACCCATCCGGAGCATTTCATGAGTTTTTTCCATTTCTTTCCTCCGAAGGCCATCATGTCATAATTCTTCATTCTCAGTGTGTAGCTATCATTCTCCAAATCTTACCGGTGAATCGTTCTAATACCCTCTAATTAGTTCATGATCTCTTCATTCTCATGTATCTAAATGCCCTAAAGTATATTCATTCGTTTTCCAATTCTTCCCGGTGATTTTTGCCTTTGCTACTTTCATTTTCAATTCTTACGGTGATTCATTCGAGATTCCTCTTCCTTTGCTACTGTATCATTTCATTCGTTTTTTCCAATCCCACCGATGGTCCCATCAATAACTTCTTCAAGTTGGCGCTATATCTCTTTTCAATCCCTCAAGAAGAATAAGTAGTATGCCAAATCCGTTGCTTGTCATCAATTTAAATTGGTGAAGGATATGCATAACGTAATTCTTATTATTGTTTCATCCAAGTGATCTAGTTTCTTCTTTCCAGAGTTATTCATCATGTCACATTTCTCGGTTCGAGATGCTTCATCTTTTCTTTTCCGGAGTTCCAAGTTTTTCCGCATTAGCGTCGCGAAGCTCCATCTAAATCATTGCAAGGCTTCACCTTGTGTTTTCAACTTCTCCTCCTTTTTATCATCCTTTTATTACCGGAGTTCTTCTTGGAGGCTCTACATGGTGGTTCATCAAGGATTCTTTTCATTCTTCAATTGTTCTTCAAGATTTCTCTCGAAGTTATGACCCGCCAAGCTACACTCTAAAATAAACATGGTGCTCAACACATGTTGTTTCTGAGTTCAAGTATTCTTCATCTTGCATTCCGAAGTGCAATTCTCTCTATACTAACTTTTGAGATGGTGTTATATCATTCTTGACAATTCCCCTTCATGCTTCATGATTCACATGTTGTCAAGAATGAGGTATTTTAAATCCATCAATTTCTTCATTGGAGTTATCCTGGGTTATATTTCACCTAAAGCTTTCCCTAAGGATTGTTGCTATTTATGGTGCTTATAAATGACCCAAGTTCTTTATTTATCCTCCCGGTGAAATAAGTTTCTCGTCTCCTTGTTGATATCAATCCAATCATTCGTTCCCGTTGGTGGCAGAAGCTCGCCTCATAATTTTGAGAAGTTTTCCATAAGCCCACTACAAGCTTACTCGTTTCGTTGTTGCTTTCCATCAACTCCGTTATAACCTTCTTGGAAGGGTGCTCTCCAAGCTCATTTGTGGCAGAAGTTGGCATTTTCTTCTCCGTTATTTCTTCCCAATAATCTAGCTTCTATTCTTTCATTCCAGAGGCATTGTGATGTTGCTCTCTTCACCCATCATCTCGTTTTGTCAAGATCATGTTATTTTCATGCGTATCCATTTAACCGGAGTGTTGTGTTCTCATTCAAGTTCTTTCGTCTTGTCAATTTTTGCCTCTCTTTCCAACCTGAGTGCTGTCTGAAATCCTTCTTACCCATTATGCCATTCTTTCAATAGTTCCGGAGGCAGTGTGTTGTTGATTTCATCAAGTATCATCCCATCATCTCAAGTTCATGTTCTATTCCTTTCATGTTCAACCGGAGTGCTGCCCGAATTCTTCCTTCTCTACCTAGTTTTAACCGGAGTGGTTTCAATATCTATCTTATCACTAAACCTCTTGGTACTCGTCATATCCCTTGTTCCTCTTTTTTTTAACGGAGTGTTTTCAATTTTGCTCATCTTCGTTGTTTTCTTTCTTTCATTTTGCTCAACATCTCAAGGTTCGTGGTTTCACTCATTGGTCGAAGAAGCAACTTAGTTTTACCTCTTATCTTCCTCTTTCTTTTCCCTCCGGTGCCATCCTAGATCTCGGGACGAGATCCTCTTGTAGTGGTGGAGTGTTGTAACGCCCCGGATACAACTTTCCATATTCGTAACTCCAACTCTTGCCTTTTCCGGAGATGCGATATGATATTTCCTTCGTGGTTGGGTTTTTGTCTTTTGTTTTGCTTTTTGTTCATGTCTTGCATTTCATATCATAGCATCATGTGCATTGCATCCGCATGTTTTCATCAAACCTCATAGCCGTTCGTAGTTACCGTTTCTATCTTAGTCTTTGTTGACCTATTGTCAGACCGCTTGTCCTTGTTGACCTTCTCTCAGACCAATTGGACCCCTCTCTTCTCTCTTTCTCCGAGACCAACAAAACCCCACCTTGTCCCCGTGGCCTTTCGTCGGACCCCATTGTCTTTATTTTCCCCTCTCGTCTAAATGCCCACCCTCTCTGTGCAGACACCAACCCCTTTGCGTGCGCGTCCGAAACTTCCCCAAACCAGACCTGCTGAGTCATCACCGTTGGTTTCAGTTCATCCCCTAACATCCGAAAAACATCACCGTTTTATTATTTGGACTTCGTACCTATTTATCTTGACCATCTGATTTTGATCAGATGGTCCAATCCCCCCCTCTTCCTTATATATATAGACTCCCTTGTCCATTTTTAGACCAAACCCTAAAAATTAGGAGCCTTGTCCCATCCTCCCAGTCGCCGCCGCCAGTCCTCTTCCACCTTGGGATCCATCCCGATCTATCTCCACCCAACCAGATCGCTGCAGCCATCACCTGCCCAAATCCCCTCGCAACCAGCCTCCTCCCCTCGATCCACCCATCCAGCCTCGCCTCGATCCAGCAGCACGGCAACCCCCATCGCCCGCAATCCTCTTCCTCGCTCGATCTTGAGCGGGACAGGACCCTGACGGCAGCTCCCCGTACGGTGTCCTCCTCGTGCCTGACTGTCGCTGCTCCCGTGTGCCTCCAGGAGCCCTCTATCTATGCCCGAGCTCCTCCTGCAGCTCCCCGTCACCCTCGACCCTGCCTCGTCGCCCGGAACTTCGCCGGAGATGAGCACCGACGCCCCCTTCTTCTCCCTTTCTCCTTCCCGTTTCCTTCTCCTCCTCTCTCTCACTCCCTCTTCGTCTCTGTACCAGGAACGATCAGGAGAGCTCCTGACGCCATGGACGACCTTCGAGCTCTTCCCCAACGCCTACCTCCTCACCTCGGCCCCGAGCGCCACCGCCCATCGACGACCTCGCCAGAGAACCCCGTCACGCGCCTCGATCCGCCCGTTCTGCCGGTTCCTGCTGACCCTGTCGTCGGGACCCCCCTGCCGTCGTCTCCTGCATCGCCATGGACGTGCTACTGTTTTTGTTCATCAGAAATGAGCAGCAGCTCGCCCGCCCCGTCGCCCGTGTTGACCCCGTCCTCGACCGCGCCAGTGTGGCCAGCCTCCTGGGCCGCTAGCTCCAAGGCCCAGCTCGCCCTCCATCGCCCCCGCGGCCAGGCCCAGCCAGCCTCCTCCACCGACCGGGCCAAGAGCCCATGGTGAGACCCCAGCCCAGCACCCAGCAGATCTGGCCCATGTCTTGTTTTTTCCAGTTCTGCGAATTTTGCTTTATCCAGTAATTTAACTATTTTACAGGAAAACCCTCCTAGTTCATGCATTTAATTACTCACAAACCATGCATCTTTTGTAAATAATTTATATATGTAAAATGCTTAGAATTTTGTGTAGATTAATAATATGCCACTTTCATCCATGTTTAAAATGTTTAGCTTGCTGTTTGTTTAAATTTGCTAATATGCCATGTTTAAATGATTTATTTCATAACTAAATAACCGTAGCTCCATTTTAAGTAAACTTTATAGGTAAATGGGGTGAAAAAATGCCTAGTTTAACTTGGTGCACTCATCTTGCATGTTTAACAACTCTAAAATATGGTTTAGGGTAGAACAGTACCAAACTCAAAATATGCACATGGGGATTTTCCGGAATTGTTGTTCGTTGTTCCGGCCTCATTTAAATTTGCCTAGATATGTAGTTTAATTATGATTCACCTCTTGCCATGTTAATCAACATTTAGTATTGTTGGGTACAAAACCGAGAGAGAACTAAATAATTGATGTGGTGTTTCGTCAATATGCAACTCGTTGCATATTGAGCGCCACTTAACTTGTAGTGTTGTTTGTTGCACTTTGCCATGCCATGCTATTTAAACCGGACATGCATCATACTTGATTGTGCATCATGCCTTGATATGTGTGGTGTGTTTACCATGTTGTGTGCTTCTTCTCGATAGTTCCCCGTTTCGTTGCGATCATGAGGATTCGTTCGTCTACGCTTGGTTTGGCTTCATCTGTTCATCTTCTTCATGGACTCGTTCTTCTTCCTAGCGGGATTTCAGGCAAGATGACCGCTACCCTGGATATCACTACTATCATTGCTATGCTAGTTGCTTCGTTCTATCACTTTGCTGCACTACCTATCTTTTGCTTATCAAGCCTCCCCAAATTGCCATGTCAGCCTCTAACCTTTTCACCCTTCCTAGCAAATCATTGCTTGGCTATGTTACCGCTTTGCTCAGCCCCTCTTATAGCGTTGTTAGTTGCAGGTGAAGTTGAAGATTTCTCCATGGTGGACAGGATTTTTTTGGGATATCACAATATATCTTATTAAATTAATGCATCTATATACTTGGTAAAGGGTGGAAAACTCGGCCTTATGCCTGGTGTTTTGTTCCACTCTTGCCGCCCTAGTTTCCGTCATACCGGTTTTATGTTCCCGGATTTTGCGTTCCTTACGCGGTTGGGTGATTTATGGGACCCCCTTGACAGTTCGCTTTGAATAAAACTTCTCCAGCAAGGCCCAACATTGGTTTTACCATTTGCCTCACCTAGCCCTTTTTTCCCTTGGGTTTCCGGAGCCCGAGGGTCATCTTTATTTTACCCCCCCCCCCCCCGGGCCAGTTCTCCTCCAAGTGCTGGTCCAAACCGAGCGATGTCCGGCGCCCCCTGGGCAACCAGGGTCTATGCCAACCCGTCGTCCGGCTCATCCGGTGTGCCCTGAGAATGAGATATGTGCAGCTCCTATCGGGATTTGTCGGCACATCAGGCGGCTTTGCTGGTCTTGTTTTACCATTGTTGAAATGTCTTGCAAACCAGGATTCCGAGTCTGATTGGGTCTTCCTGGGAGAAGGGATATCCTTCGTTGATCGCGAGAGCTTATCATGGGCTAAGTTGGGACACCCCTGCAGGGTATAATCTTTCGAAAGCCGTGCCCGCGGTTATGTCGCAGATGGGAATTTGTTAATGTCCGGTTGTAGATAACTTGATACCAGATCCGAATTAAAACGCATCAACCGCGTGTGTAGCCGTGATGGTCTCTTTTCGGCGGAGTCCGGGAAGTGAACACGGTTCTGGGTTATGTTTGACGTAAGTAGGAGTTCAGGATCACTTCTTGATCATTGCTAGTTTCACGACCGATCCGCTTGCTCTCTTCTCGCTCTTATTTGCGTATGTTAGCCACCATATATGCTTAGTCGCTGCTGCAACCTCACCACTTTACCCCTTCCTTTCCCATTAAGCTTTGCTAGTCTTGATACCCATGGTAATGGGACTGTTGAGTCCTCGTGGCTCACAGATTACTACCACAACAGTTGCAGGTACAGGTTATGCGATGTTCATGACGTGAGAGCAATGATCGCTTGTTTTGGAGTTCTTCTTCTGCTTCTTCGGTCAGGGGATAGGTTCCAGGTCGGCAGCCTGGGCTAGCAGGGTGGATGTCGTTTGAGTTTCTGTTTGTGTTTCATCCATAGTCGGATGATGCTCATGTGTAAGATGATGTTGTATTCGTGTGGCATTGTATGCCTTTTGTATGTATCCCCATCTATTATGTAATGTTGATCTAATGATATCCATCTTGCAAAGCGTTTCAATATGTGATTCTATCCTTGGTGGGACCTTCGAGTCTCTGTAGGATAGTATCGCATATTGGGCGTGACACCACTGCCACAAACCCTAGTCTTTTTGGTCTCACCGATAGGGATATCGGTCTCACTAAGATGGGGTTGCAAACTCTCTACTTCCCTTTGTAACATTTTGGTCCAACCGAAAGGAGCGATCGGTCCCATCGAGTCTGCAATGCAAACTTCTGTTTCCTTTTCATGATGCTTCGGTCCCACCGAGTCGAGCGAATCGGTCCCATCGAGTTTGCCTGACCAACTCTCTGGTTTGCTTATTACCAAAGTCGGTCCAACCGCGTTTGAGTAATTGGTCCAACCGAAAATACGTTATGCCCTAACCCTAATGATATCAGTCCTACCGAGATGCATGTCGGTCCCACCAAAATTGTCTAACGGCCACATATGAACTGAATCAGTCCGACCGAGATTTTTGATCCGGTCCAACCGAGTTTGGTGTAATGTGTGTAACGGTTAGATTTTGTGTGGAGGCTATATATACCCCTCCACCCTCTCCTCATTTGTGAGGGAAGCCATCGGATTATGCTTACACTTCCACTATTCATTTTCTGAGAGAGAGCCACCTACTCATGTGTTGAGACCAAGACATTCCATTGCTACCATATGAATCTTGATCTCTAGCCTTCCCCAAGTTGCTTTCCACTCAAATCAGCTTTCCACCAAATCCAATCCTATGAGAGTGAGTTGAGTGTTGGGGAGACTATTATCTGAAGCACAAGAGCAAGGAGTTCATCATCAACACACCATCTATTACCTTTTGGAGAGTGGTGTCTCCTAGATTGGTTAGGTGTCACTTGGGAGCCTCCGAGAAGATTGTGGAGTTGAACCAAGGAGTTTTTAAGGGCAAGGAGATTGCCTACTTCGTGAAGATCTACCCTAGTGAGGCAAGTCCTTCGTGGGCGATGGCCACGGTGGGATAGACAAGGTTGCTTCTTCGTGGACCCTTCGTGGGTGGATCCCTCCATGGACTCGCGCAGCCATTACCCTTCATGGGTTGAAGTCTCCATCAACGTGGATGTACGATAGCACCACCTATCGGAACCACGACAAAAACATATGTGTCTCCTATTGCGTTTGCACTCTCCAAACCCCTCCCTTTAAATTCTTGCAAGTTGCATGCTTTACTTTCCGCTGCTTATATACTTATTGCATGCTTGAATTGTGATAAGATTGCTTAACTTTTGCTAAGTTGTTAAAATCTGCCAAGAACTAAAACTGGGAAAAGGTTAAGTTTTTATTTGGTCAAGTAGTCTAATCACCCCCCCACCTCTAGACATACTTTTGATCCTTCAATTGGTATCAGAGCTTTGGTCTCCATTTGCCTTGATTTCCATAGCTTTTGGTTATCATAGCCTTGGTTTCACAACCTAGGAGAGTATGGCATCTAGCGAGGGAAATTACCACCGTAGAGGTCCTTACTTCTATGGTATTAATTTTGCTAGTTGGATGCGTAAGATGAAATGCATATTCTTGGACATAACCCCGCCATTTGGGCTGTTGTGTGTATTGGCTTGCAAGGTGAATTCTTTGATGGGAGAGAACCAAACCGTGAAGCTACCACGGAAGAGTTGAAGATACTGCAGTACAATGCTCAAGCTTGTGATATTCTCTTCCATGGATTATGCCCCGAAGAATTCAACAAAATCAGCCGTCTTGAGAATGCAAAGGAAATTTGGGATACTTTTATTGATATGCACGAAGGTACCGACTCCGTCAAGGAATCCAAATTGGATGTGCTTCAAATCAACTTGATGAGTTCAAGATGAAGGATGATGAAGATGTCGCTGAAATGTACTCTAGGCTTGCTCTCATCACAAATGAGATTGGCGGCTTAGGGAGTGAAGAGATGACAGACAAATTCATCATCAAGAAGATCCTAAGAGCCTTGGATGGAAAATATGATACTGTGTGCACATTGATCCAAATGATGCCCAACTACAAGGATCTCAAGCCAACGGAAGTCATTGGAAGAATTGTTGCTCATGAGATGTCACTCAAGGATAAGGAAGAGCTTCACAACAAGTCAAGTGGTGCCTACAAAGCCTCATGTGATGCTCCTACATCATCAAGTGAGAAACAAACCTTCAATGAGGAATTGAGCTTAATGGTGAAAAACTTCAACAAGTTCTACAAGAGTATAAGCAAGGAAAGAAGTTCCAAGTCAAGGTCCTACAATGACAAAAGATCTTCGAGTCGTGAACAAAATTGTTACAATTGTGGAAGACCCGGACACTATTCCAATGAGTGTACGGCTCCTTACAAAAGCAGAGAAGATTCACCCAAACAGAGAAGTAGAAGAGATGAATCACCACCAAGAGAGATAAGGAGTACAGACGATCACTATGAACGAAGAACCTCCCGGAGAAGCAAAGATTTGGAAAGGAAGGACAAATCATCAAAGAGCTACACAAAGCGAAGACATCAAGCTCATGTTGGTGAATGGGTATCTGGCTCGACTCCAACCATCACTCCGAGAGAAGCTATCACTCCGACTCCGAACATACTCAAGATGAAGGTGTTGTCGGTCGAGCACTTGTGTCAACCAACTCCTACGACATATTTGACTCACCAAATGAAGGAATTGGAAGATGCTTCATGGCTAAAGGCCCAAAGGTATCACACCCCGAGTATGTTGATTTTAATAGTGATGAAGATGATTTGTTGGTAGATGATGATTTACTTGTTGACAACTCTAGTGATGAATACTATGATGAAACATCAATTAATTATGCTAATCAAGATAAAACGAATGACAATGATAAGGAGAAGATTGAGCGCCTAACTAAAGAACTAAAAACTCTTAAGTTAGCTCATGAAACTACCTTGGAAGATCATCGAGAAGTTTTAAAGACTCATAAGAAGTTACGCTTTGAAAAGCTCAACCTTGAGCAAGAGCATGAGTTTTTAAAGGCAACCAATGATGATCTTCGCAAGAAAATTTCTTATTACATTGTCAAGCGTTTACTCTTATCCACTTACATGCCTCAAATAAAATCTAGCAACAAAAGTAAGAAAGATTCTTCTTCTAGTAGTAACAATAATCATGTTAAATCCAATGTTGTTGCCTCTAGTAGTTCTCTTGATTCCACTAATGATTCTCTTAGCCAGGTTACACTTGAGCAAGAAAATAGTCTATTGAAGGGAATTATAGAGAAGGGTGTCTACAAAAGTCTTGCCCCGGGAGTAAGCAATTCAAAGAGATTGTACGCAAGCAAGGAAGGCACCAGAAGAATCAAGGTGTTGGTTTTGAACGAAAGTTTAATGCCAATGGGGTTGAGTGGGAAGGAGATCAATACCCCAAGACGAAGTTTGTTCCCCAACAAGAGAAGTATGATCCTACTTCTTTCCAAGGGACACAAGCTCAAGATGGTCTTCCACCACAAGACCACAAGCAAAAAGGCAAGGACAAGCTTCAAGAGGAGATTGATGCATTTGAAGAAGCTCCCAAGGCCTTGGTCAAGTGGGTTCCCGAGACTTCATCAAGTTCTACTTCATCAAGTTACACTACTACCCCAAGGATTCCCATCAAGATGATGTGGATCCCGAAGAAGAAGAACTAGAGAGTTCTTGAGGGTGACCCCGCCAACATTCTTCACTCATATCATTTTGGCAAGTGCAATCTACTTCCACATCTTGCACTAGTTCAAGGAGTCACAAAACCTCTTGTAAGTAAGACAAGGGACAAGGCAAACTAATGTTTTCATGGACATCATCATGTGTGTGCATCACTCTATGTCTATGGATATCCTTGTTTGTTCCTTGTGGGACTAACCCATGTAGGTATTGAAAGTGCAACTCACTCCAATGGACTGCTCCAAATGATCTACAACAACATTGAGCATCAAAATCTTCAACACCTACATGAAGTCATCATCGACAAAACCCAAGGTTAGTTCATCCCTCTTAAGGGGGGATCTCACATCAAGGGGGAGCTTTACTCTAAAGAATTGAGCTAAAGCAACTCTAATGATGTGAAAGTGGTAACCCCACTTGTGCTTAAACGATGGGTATGACCTATGATCAAATGTTCTCATTTGACACCTAAGTCAATATACTCATATATAGATGACCTAGTCATCGCCAATTGTCTAATAGATGCTAGTATTGGTTCTGCATGCTTTGTCACATATTTTATTTGCCATTTTATTGTGTGAGAATGTCGTTTGCATATTTTACTCATTTGAGGACATCCACTTGTTGCTTTGTTTGTTTGGATTTTTTCTCTTTTTGCCAAGTGGATGGACAAGAATGCTTAAGAACCTTCTCTAGCTATCTATGCTTTTCTCATCTCAAATCTATTCATGCTACATCACAAAGTTTGATCAAGTCAGATTCAAACCACTCTGTGTGAGGAGTACTCGGAGTCCCTGATTTTTCATAGACTTAAACTTTCACAACCTCTTTGTGCATTTCGGTCTGACCGAGAAATCCATTTCGGTCACACTGAGTTCACTAAAATGATCTAGGTTTTCATCTCGGTGCAACCGATTTGAACACTTCGGTCACACCAAGTTGCAGCAACTGCTCTTGATTCTGCAATCTCAGTGCCACCGAGCTGTTCCACTCGGTCACACCGACAGGGTCGGGATATAAAAATCCACGGGTGAGATTTTGAAAATTTCTTCAAAATCCTCAGCCCGCACGTGTCCTGCTCTGCCCCCCTCGGGTCTCCGGATTGTCTTCTCACTGCCAATGACCTCCCGCCATTGGAATCTGCCGCCGTCGATGGAATCTACTCGGACATCGCCGCCATAGCGAACACTCGCCGCCCTAGGGTAAGTGTTCGACCCCTTGTGCTGTCTTTTTCACTCTGAATCCTAGCACAAGGATAATACCATGATTCGTGCCACGAATGAGATTAATATATCCAGCTAAATCATCCTCAGGTCTAGATTAACTCGAAAAATTTAGGTTTAGCTCTCCGCAGAATTCATCTCGGACCGACTGAACTGTAGAAATCGGTCTCACCGATTCGGCTTAGGCCATTGCACATGTGCTTCTCGGTCTGACCGAAACGTGCAAATCGGTGCGACCGAGTTCACGATTCTGTGAAACCCTAGAAATCTCGATGCCACCAAATTGTGACTCGGTCCAACCGAGTTCACTAGTTTAGGTTCTGAGTGTTGCTTCGGTCTCACCGAGTTTGTCAATTCGGTAGCTCCGAAATCACTTCTGTAGAGAACTAAAACTAAGTTTTTTTTTACTCAATTTGGTTTTCAAAACCTCTTTAATTTGTGATGCTCATCTACTCTACCTCATCCATAACCTTATCACATGGTCTGCTGACAGTTGCCTGCAAGATGTCAGATCAGAGTGACAACCAGAACAAGTGTGAACAGGCAGGACAGTTGAGTGAGGGCACTAGTCCCTCCAGCAGCTATGATGAGGGCAGTAGGAGTACGCCTAGTAACTTGCCCAAGGCAGCTACTAGAATAAGGAAGAAGAGAACATCTGATTCCGAGGATGAGGACTACATTGTAGCTGAGGATGAGGCCACTTCCAAGAAGAAGGTGGTGAAGAAAGAGTTTGGCACTGCAGCATCAACAAAGCCAGGCATGAACAGAAAAGCACCAACCAAAAGAGTTCCTATGTTAAAAGTCAGAGCATCCACTCAAGAAACTTTGGGGTCTGAACCCAAAGAGGTCGTTGCAGAAGGAAAGAAGAGGAAAGAAAGGATCAAGAAGACCACTACTAGGATCATTGGCAAACCCTCTATGATGAGATCATATAATGAAGAGGAAGAGGATGTTGCTCCAGCTCCTAAGGCTCAGAAGCTTATGGGAGATGCTATTAAGTCAGGGGCTGCTCCTAAGCCCAAACCTGCTCCCAAAGCTACTGCTCCAGCTCCAAAGACTGCACCCAAGAGGAGTACAAGGAATATACCTGCTGAGGAAAAGAACAAGGCCCCAGTGCCTGAAGTGGAAGAGGAAGAGGAAGAAGCTGAATCCCAAATGCTAAGGAAGCTCAAGCCAAAGATTCCATATCATAATGATGCGCATCCTGTTCCAGAGGACATGAAACTCAGAAAGGATGCATGTCTGAGACTCTGGAGACAGTCTGACCCTTATGCTATAAGGATAAAAACTGTTGTGGACTACAGGTTTCACACTAAGGAACAGCGGGACTTCTATGAAACTGTTTTGCTTGACAAGAAGCCCATAGTATGTGACATGAGATGGATTGATTGGTCATATATCAAGGAAAATGAAGATCATTTCCCAGGTGTGCTTGATAGCTTCAAGGCCTGTGAAGTTGACCAGTTTGTTGGCCAGAAGCTTGCCAAATGGAATGATGAGCTGATCATGCAATTCTACTCCACTGCTCACTTCTATCCAGATGGCAGGATTGTATGGATGTCTGAGGGTACTATGTACCAATCCATAGTTGATGAGTGGGCTAAATTCATAAATGCTCCAAAAGCTCGTGAGGATGACCTAGATGTCTATGCAAAGAAGAAGAAGGATCACAACTCTATGGCCAGCATGTACAAGGAGATTCTAGATGAAGATCTTGAGACTCACATGTTTGGCTCAGTGAAGCATTTCCTCTCAGGACTGTCTACAATTAATACCATTCTAAGGCACACACTTTTGCCAAAATCAGGAGATCACAGAATGATAAGAGGACACTCCATCAACTTGCTGCACATATTTGATGTCCCTCAAAAGTTCAATGTGATGAGTCTGATTATGGAAACAATCAAGAGGACAGCTGCAGATCAGAAGAGATCTTGTGGGTATGCTCCACATATCCAGGTGCTCACCAACTCCAAGATGGGCACATGCACATATTTGTTGGACAAGGAGTACTTACCCCTCTATCCAGACTTTGAGGACAACACTGTTGTCATGAATGAAGAAAATCCATCATTTGTGCAAGCACATGAGAAGAGAGAGAAAGCAAGGGCAGAGAAAGCTGCAAAGATGCCAACAGCTAAAGAGGCATCTCAAGTATTCTTGAAGAGCAAGCAAGATCAGCTTGGATATCTGATTGCCTCCACCTTAAGGATTGAGAAGGGCTTAGCCACCCTGACTCAAAACCAGGAGAGCTTGGAGAGGATCATTGAGCAGAAATTTTATGATCTTGATGTCAAGGTAACTGAGATCTAGTCAGTTGTTGAGAAACTTCACGAGAAGTGGAGGATAAGAAGGGCAAGTCTACTACAGATGCCTTCACTAGAGTGACCAGGAGTCAGAGGTCTGCTGTAGTGCTTGTTCCAGACACAAGAGCTACTACATCTGCACTAGCAGCCACAACTTTAGTGCCACCAGCTCCAACTTCAGCTCCACCAGCTCCAGCTACTTCAACAAAAGCTTTCATCCTTGTAGTCATCTCTACACCACCTCATGGAGACCAAGCTTGAGAGACGCATAGCACTATGCATATTTGAACTTTTTGGTAACTTGTTGCCAAAGGGGGAGAAATATGTATAGATCATAATCTTCGAGAGAGAGAGTGTTGCTTTTTGGTCTCTCTTTGCTTTATTTGCTTGAACTTTATTATGTGTTTGCTTGATACACTATGTCTTATGTGAGATACTTGGATGATCATGTGTTTCATCATATGCTACCCTTAATGTGTGCTTGAATGACATTATCCTTCATATCTATCTATGATCATTCACTTTGCTTGGTGATGAGTGCATGTTTTCAATTATTATCATTTTGAGCGCTCCACCAAGATGTATGTGACATGGAAGAGTAACCCATAATCCTAACACATTGTGCATTTGCAGTCCAAAGCAAATTTTTAATAATGCACAAATTTAAGGGGAGCTCTTGCTTGTTACATACTTCTCAAAGCGACGATGTAATTCAATCTTATTATCTCTTATCGAAGCTTTGATCTATATGTTGTCATCAATTACCAAAAAGGGGGAGATTGAAAGTGTTGGCGTTCTGGATATGGGGGTATCCAGACTTGCCTGCCTGTGGCCTGCGGCGTGGCTCAGCAGTGGCCCAGTGCAGCCCCTCTTCATCAACCCAAGATCAAGACCCTCGCGAGGGGCCAAGCCTCGCGGGGCAGACGATGCAAGGCCTCCCCAGGGGCGGCTTCACCAGGCAGGCTCGCGAGGAGGCGGAGAGATCAAGGCAAGGGTACCTCGCGAGGTGCTCACGACACAAGCCATGACGATCATGGCCAGACGGGCGCCAGGTGGGCGCCAAACTGCGAAGTGTCCTCATTTCCTCTTTGGTGCAAAGGGGGCAAGCGCAGGCGCAGAGTACCGAGGCATCAAGCAAAAGTTTCCATATCGGTGCAACAAGACCAAGACCAGCAGGACGGCAGGACGAAGGTCAATGTGGAGCCCAAGACGGTGTCATCGCCAGTGCCTTTGGCAGTCGAAGACCACCTTTAGTCAGGATAGCTTGTACTGGCTGTCCCCTTTCAAATCCCGCCATTGTGGAATCCCTTCCCGCTCAATGTTTGGGAAGAGGACCATGGCCCCTATAAATAGGACTACCCACCACCGTAGAAAGGGGGAGGATTCAGTTCATCCACATACAACACCGGCACAAGAACACCTCTCCTCGCGAGGCTGTTCTTCCCCTTGTACTGTTCATCATCACCCCAAGAGATAATCCACACACAACACACTGGAGTAGGGTATTACACCACAATGGTGGCCTGAACCAGTATAAACCTTGTGTCCCTTGTGTTGTTGAACGTGTTAGCTCAGAATCGTGGCAAGGCTTTGGGCGTGGATCGGTAGGGAGAAGATCTTCATGCGCACCCCAGAGTTCAAACCTTAAGGGTTTTGCCGGAACCCGATATCCGATACCCCAGAGTCCACAATGCGCGCCAGGTAGGGGTGCGCCGGAATCCTCTTTGTGCCGATCTGCGTTCCACTGCTTCGTCGCATCCATGTCCGGCGACCCGACGGCCAACGCCGACCGCTTGGCGGCATGGCCTGCCCACGCCGTGTCGCCTGCCCAAGGCGACCTCAACCCCGCGCCTCAGCAGCCCGTGAACTGGTCGGGGCTGCAGCTGCCTGTGTACAAAATTGGTAGAATCCTTTCCTGAGATTATTGATATTATTTTGATCCTCTGATCGCTCCATTCGGATAGCAACCAGAGTCTCAGGGGCTACTATCTACACACAGTGCTCCCTGCGTTCTGCAATACAAATTAACAAAAATTGCCACCTTACGTACCTCGAAGCCTCTTAACAGGCTCATAAAGGCTTCATCAAGTCCGCTTTTCGCGGACGAAATTCTTTTAATCACCGTACCCATTAAGGTACGATGTTCCTCTCAAATAGGCGCTTGCCGCAGAAGACCCATCAACATATCCGGCTGTGCGTAGGATAGTCCGGGGCTCTTATCTTTAGCCTCCCTAGGAGCCGAACATCCCGGACCTCGGGCGGCCAAAGATCCACTTTCTGGCCCCGTCCCCCTTTGGGGATCGGGAGAGATCCTCCAAGACGACACTTCAGGGTCGTCCTCCTTGTGGGGTGGAGGGGTATGAGGAGGCGTCTCGCTCTCCATCATCTCCAGAAGAAGATCCCCCAAGGACGAAGAATGCGGCCCAAGGCTATGGGTCGGGCTGCCAAACATATGTTTCAGACGTTACTATCATAAATGGGCGAAGAACATGGTATGCTAATAGAGCACCTTTGTTCACTTACGTCTTGGCTAGCGGCTGGTCCCCTTGAGGGCGTTGATCGGCAACGTTGCTCCCTGGGACAGGACCCCCTGAAAGGGATTTCTTCCCTTGCTTGGAGGCCTCCGCCTTCAAGTCTTCGGGGGCGGCCCTTTTCTTCCCATGGGGGGAGGGAATATTTGATTCTCCTCCCCAATTACTCTCCAACACGGGAGTTCCAATTTCTCTGGATACAGTACGTAATGTACCATTTGTGTGGAGGCCATGTTTGACCTCCCCGCTCCCCTCCTTGTCTTCCCTCGATGGCACTTGATGTGGTGCATGAGCTAGCATCCTGGTTAACACCGGATCCGCTGAGTCTGTGGGAAGAGGCGCCGAACACTTGATCCTCTCTGTCTTCCATATCCAACCCTGATCGAGGATGATTTTTTTCAGGATAATGTTATGATAAATACAATGACAACGTGTTTAGTTACGGGGTGCTTACCGGGGTATCTGGATGGTTGTAGTCAAGGCCTGCGTCTTCCGTGGTAGCCGGACACTTCATTCGGGATCCGAAGAATGATTTATACATCCCTTCAAGCGTCATGCCGAACAAATGATGAATGGTTCGCGGTCCTTCCGGATTGAACTCCCACATACGGAGAGGTCGTCGTTGGCATGGCAGGACCCGTCGAACTAGCATTACCTGAATTACCTTTACAAGACCAATATACTTCTCGATAAGATCTCGGATACGGCTTTGCAGCTTCCGTACATCGTCAGCCGACCCCCAGTCCAGCCCCTTGTTGACCCATGACGCAAGCTGTGCTGGAGGGCCGGAGCGAAAGGCAGGAGCAGCCGCCCACTTTTTTCCTCGGGGAGCTGTGATGTAAAACCACTCCCGTTGCCACGGGTTGGAAACCTCTGGGAAGGAACCCTTTGGCCATAAAGCATTAGCGCATTTGCTTATTCTAGCCCCTCCACACTCCGTGTGTTTCCCGTTGATCATCTTCGATGTTACATTAAAGGTTTTTAGCCATAAGCCGAAGTGCGGAACAATGCAGAGGAAAGCCTCGCACATGATGATGAAGGATGAGATGTGAAGGAAGGAATGTGGAGCTAGATCATGAAAATCTAGCCCATAATAAAACACGAGCCCTCTAACGAAGGGATGAAGACTGAGGCCTAGCCCTCGGAGGAAGTGAGAGATGAACACAACACTCTCGTTGGACTTGGGAGTAGGTATGACCTGACCTTGAGCAGGAAGCCTGTGGGGAATTTCCGCTGTCAAGTACCTCGCCCCCCTAAGCTTCTTGATATCCTCCTCTGTGACGGCGGAGGCCATCCACCGGGACATGGTCGGAAGCTTGGAGCGTTTCTGCTGGAGCCTTGGGTGTTGGAACTCGAGGTAGGAGAAGGAGAGGATTAAGCATAAAGGGAAAAGAAAGGCCTTGATCTCTTTATAAAGAGATGAATATCAAAAGTCCCTGCGTGGCCTTTTCGAAACTTACCTATTCTCAAGAAATCCTATCCATGGAATGGTTGGGTTACCCACGCTCGTATTGATGAGAATCCCGTAATAAGGGGACACAATCTCTGCTTTGACAAGACATGCCAATAAAGCCGCCTCGTGAAACGTGTCATGGCAGGCTGATAAAACGGTTCAGATAAAAGCTGGGCCGTGTTAAACTGTCAGCAGATTAGATTCGTGAAATATTATGCTCTCTACGGTGGTATGTGGAATTTGTTTTTGCAGAGCCGGACACGATTCTTGTGTCCAAAATCTATTTTGGTGTATTCGGAGAAGGAACCCGCCTTGCAATGCTGAAGACAATCTGCGCGCCGGACTCAATCGTCATTGAAGCCTGGTTCAGGGGCTACTGAGGGAGTCCCGGATTAAGGGGTCCTCGGACAGCCGCACTATATACTTTGGCCGGACTGTTGGACTATGAAGATACAAGATAGAAGACTTCGTCCCGTGTCCGGATGGGACTCTCCTTTGCGTGGAAGGCAAGCTTGGCGATTCGGATATGTAGATTTCCTTCTTTGTAACCGACTCTGTGTAACCCTAGCCCCCTCTGGTGTCTATATAAACTGGAGGGTTTAGTCCATAGGACCAAGAACAACAATCATAATCATAGGCTAGTTTCTAGGGTTAGCCTCCTCGATCTCGTGGTAGATCAACTCTTGTAATACTCATATCATCAAGATCAATCTAGAAGGAAGTAGGGTATTACCTCCATAGAGAGGGCCCAAACCTGGGTAAACATCGTGTCCCCGCCTCATGTTACCATTAGCCTTAGACGCACAGTTTGGGACCCCTACCCGAGATCCGCCGGTTTTGACACCTACAGCCGGCATGGTTGGTCACGTGAGGGTGCGGAGCGTTTGCATCGCAGACGTTGCCCAGGGCCGTGTTGGCCCTGTCCCTAAGCTCTTGGAGCATGGGGCCATGCATGTGCACCAGCGTCTGTCGCTAGAGAATCTCTTCTCTGTTCTGCCGCGCAACAGATTCGGCGTCGTCAACCCGTCGTTGAAGAAGAAGCAGCCCGGCACACGAGGAAGCCAGCTCGGTCTGTGCCGAGACCAGGGCAGCTGCGGTGGCCTTTGCACGCCGCGTTGCTTTGACCAGCTTGGACGAGAGGGCAGCGGTCCTGCCCGCAGCCTCAGCTTCGATCAACCCCAACCTCTGGCCATACTTGCGCACAAGATCCGCGCGAACTTCTGCCACGCGGCGGTCGACCTCTTCTTGGAACCGAGCCTCTCGCGCGCCGACATCATCCTCCGCTTGGGTAACCTGGCGCTCCCTTGTCTCCAACCGCTCAAGGTCGAGGTTGTGCTCGGCAACCTCCAGTGTCAGCGCTTCCTCACGCCTGCGAAGCTCCTCTTCCTCGACGGGTGTCCCCCTTAGCGATGCAAGGCCAGCCTGATGTAGCTCCACCTCCTGCTCGAGGGAAGCGCTCCAGGCCTGGAGCTCCCACGCGCGCTTCTTAGCGATCTCGTGTTGTTGGTCTGCTTCCCGAGCCTCCCCAATAGCTCGGGAGTAGGCCTCTCACGAGGCTGCAAGGGATGCTTCGGCCTTCGCGTTGTCAAGGTCCCGCTGATGACACGTGAGGCTGACCGCCACCTTCAGCTTGTGCCGTGATGACCCACAAGTATAGGGGATCTATCGTAGTCCTTTCGATAAGTAAGAGTGTCGAACCCAACGAGGAGAAGAAGGAAATGATAAGCGGTTTTTAGCAAGGTATTCTCTGCAAGTACTGAAATAAGTGGTAACAGATAGTTTTGTGATAAGATAAATTGTAACGAGCAACAAGTAACAAAAGTAAATAAAGTCCAGCAAGGTGGCCCGTCCTTTTTGTAGCAAAGGACAAGCCTGGACAAACTCTTATAATAGGAAAAACGCTCCCGAGGACACATGGGAATATCGTCAAGCTAGTTTTCATCACGCTCATATGATTCACGTTCGGTACTTTGATAATTTGATATGTGGGTGGACCGGTGCTTGGGTACTGCCCTTACTTGGACAAGCATCCCACTTATGATTAACCTCTATTGCAAGCATCCGCAACTACAATAAAAGTACTAAGGTAAACCTAACCATAGCATGAAACATGTGGATCCAAATCAGCCCCTTACGAAGCAACGCATAAACTAGGGTTTAAGCTTCTGTCACTCTAGCAACCCATCATCTACTTATTACTTCCCAATGCCTTCCTCTAGGCCCAAATAATGGTGAAGTGTTATGTAGTCGATGTTCACATAACACCACTAGAGGTTAGACAACATACATCTTATCAAAATATCGAACGAATACCAAATTCACATGACTACTAATAGCAAGACTTCTCCCTTGTCCTCAGGAACAAATGTAACTACTCACAAAGCATACTCATGTTCATAATCAGAGGGGTAATAATGTGCATATAGGATCTGAACATATGATCTTCCACCAAATAGACCAACTAGCATCAACTACAAAGAGTAATCAACACTACTAGCAAACTACTAGCACCAATCCCGTACTTAGAGACAAGAATTGGATACAAGAGATGAACTAGGGTTTGGAGATGAGATGGTGCTGGTGAAGATGTTGATGGAGATTGCCCTCTCCCGATGAGAGGAGCGTTGGTGATGACGATGGTGATGATTTCCCCCTCCCGGAGGGAAGTTTCCCCGGCAAAAAAGCTCCGCCAGAGCCCTAGATTGGTTCCGCCAAGGTTCCGCCTCGTGGCGGCGGAGTCTCGTCCCGAAAGGTTCTCTCTGATTTTTTCTCATCGAAAGACTTCATATAGGGGAAGATGGGCGTCGAAGAGCCACCAGGGGGCCCACGAGGTAAGGGGCGCGCCTAGGGGGACGCCCCCCACCCTCGTGAGCAGGGTGTGGGCCCCCTGGTCTTCATCTTTGGCGACAATTTTTCTTTATTTATTCTAAGGTATTCCATGGAGTTTAAAGACTTCTGGAGTTGCGCAGAATAGTCCTTCAATATTTGCTCCTTTTCCAGCCCAGAATTCCAGCTGCCGGCATTCTCCCTCTTCATGCAAACCTTGTAAAATAAGAGAGAATAGCCATAAGTATCGTGACATAACGTGAAATAACAGCCCATAATGCAATAAATATGATCATAAAAGCATGATGCAAAATGGATGTATCAACTCCCCCAAGCTTAGACCTCGCTTGTCCTCAAGCGAAAAGCCGATAACAATAAATATGTCCTCATGTTTAGAGGTAGAGGCGTCGATAAAAATAAAATACGGACATGAAGGCATCATGATTATTTCATAACAGCAATATAAATAGATTTTGTCATATGATTACTCATGTTCAAGTAGTGATCTATTCACAAAGCCAAAGCATGAATCAGAAACATTATTGGGCACTAACAATTGTAATCTCAGTCATTGAAGCAATTGCAATTTATCATAACATCGGAAAGAGTCTATGTCAGAGCTTAAAAGCAAGTCCACATACTCAACTATCATTTAGTCCTTCATAATTGCTAGCACTCACGCGATACTTGTGGTTACGGAGTTTTAATCGGACACAGAGAAAGATAGGGGCTTATAGTTTTGCCCCACAACCTTTTACCTCAAGGGTAATGTCAACAATAACAATTCATGCTCCCCCACATCCAATTAGATATGTATATCATACTCTTTCCAACATGCTGAGCTTGCCAAAGGATAAAATGAAAAAGGAATGGTGAGGATCACCGTGACTCTTGTAAGGTAGAGGATAATAATAAAAGATAGGCCCTTCGCAGAGGGAAGCAGAGGTTGTCATGCGCGTTTAGGGTTGATGCACAAAATCTTAATGCAAAGAACGTCACTTTATATTGCCCCTTGTATGTGAACCTTTATTATGCAGTCCGTCGCTTTTATTGCGTCCACAACAAGTTCGTACAAAGCTTATTTCTCTACATTAATAAGTCATGCATATTTAGAGAGCAATTTTTATTGCTTGCACCGATGACAACTTACTTGAAGGATCTTACTCAATCCATAGGTAGATATGGTGGACTCTCATGGCAAAACTGGTTTAAGGGTGTTTGGAAGCACAAGTAGTATTTCTACTTGGTGCTAAGAATTTGGCTAGCATGAGGGGGAAAGGCAAGCTCAACACGGTAGAGGATCCATGACAACATACTTTATCTCGAATGTAAGAAAACATAACTCATTATGTTGTCTTCCTTGTCCAACCTCAACTCTTTAGCATGTCATATTTTAATGAGTGCTCCCAACCATAAAAGATGTCAATGATAATATATCTATATGTGAAACCTCTCTTTCCTTATTACTTCCTATTAATTGCAACGATGACCAAAGCTATATTTGCCAACTCCCAACAACTTTAAGTCATCATACTCTTTCTATGTGAAGTCACTACTTTCAATAAGATCAATATGAACTCTTGATTCTTTTTATTCTTTTCTTCTACTTTCCCAAGATCATGGCAAAATACTCAAGCCCTTGACTCAACACTAATCTTTATTATAAACTTCACGGACTCGATTACAAGGAAAGATCATAAAGCAAAACTCAAAACTAGATCATGCCACGACTTTATTCTACTAAATCAAGATACTACTAATAGGATCGAACTAAGAAAAACTGTAAAGATAGGAGTTGTGATGGTGATACGATACCAGGACACCTCCCCCAAGCTTGGCAGTCACCAAGGGGAGTGCCCATACCCATGTGATTATGTCCTCGGAGGCGGTGAAGAAGGAATTGTTGATGTTGTAGGCTTGTCGTCCATCTTCCAAGGCATAGGCCCACCATCATAGAAGGATGATCGAGTCTCCGGAATCCTCAAATCTGCAGCCAAACTCATCCTTTTGAACCTATATTCATACTCACAGTTTTGATTTTGCAGATCATAAATTTGGGCTTGAAGGTGCTCGATCTTCTCTTATAGCTTAAAGATAACCTCCTCAGTGTTCTTGGCATCCAGCTTGTAGTTGTTGGTGAACTCCGCGAGCATCTTGTGGCTAACGTTGATTCCACGCTCCACCATCCCCTGACACTTGAAAACTTGTTGCTCCATTGCCTCGAGTCTCGACTCCACACTTCCGGTTCCCTTTGGTCCCTCAACATCGCGGATGTGCAGCAACCCATCACGCATCGCAATGGCTTGAGGGTGCCGCAGCACCTCCGCGAGGTAAGGGTTAATCACTTTCTCGAAGAACTTGTCCTTGGAAGCACTTGGGGTCGTCATGACGATCTAGACCTGTCATAAAAACAGCTCGAAACCAGAACAGAGAATATTTGCGTGATACGGTGGTCAAAACCTTCAGGAGTATATATAATGAATTTTTACCGACCAAAATACGTATCGTGCAAGGGAACAAAGTCCGGAGGGCACACGGGGTGCTCACGAGGTAGGGGGCGCGCCAGGGGGTAGGGCGCGCCCTCCACCCTCGTGGAGGCCTCGTGTCCTCCCCGGACTGCTATTTATTTTTCTATTTTTCTAAATATTCCAAAACGGAGAAATATTGCCTTAAAAATTGTTTTGGAGTCGGTTTACTTACCGTACCACATACCTATTCCTTTTCGGAGTCTGGAACGTTCTGGAAAGTGTCCTTTATGTACTCCTCCGGGGTCACGGTTTCAATAATATTAGTTTCAACATTTATAGGATTACCTGAGATATAGTGTTTGATCCTTTGACCGTTTACCACCTTCGGATTTGTGCCTGCGAAGTTGTTGATTTTTATGGCACCGGAACGATAGACCTCCTCGATAACGTAGGGACCTTCCCATTTAGAGAGAAGTTTTCCTGCAAAAAATCTTAAACGAGAGTTGTATAGCAATACATAATCACCTACATTAAACTCACGCTTTTGTATCCTTTTGTCATGCCATCTTTTAACTTTTTCTTTAAACAACTTGGCATTTTCATATGCTTGGGCTCTCCATTCATCAAGTGAGCTAATATCAAATAACCTCTTCTCACCGGCAAGTTTGAAATCATAGTTGAGCTCTTTAATAGCCCAATATGCCTTATGTTCTAGTTCGAGAGGTAAATGACAAGCTTTTCCATAGACCATTTTGTACGGAGACATACCCATAGGATTTTTATATGCAGTTCTATAGGCCCATAATGCATCATCAAGTTTCTTGGACCAATTCTTTCTAGACCTATTAACAGTCTTTTGTAAAATTAATTTGAGCTCCCTATTGCTCAATTCTACTTGACCACTAGACTGAGGGTGATAAGGAGATGCAATCCTATGATTAACGTCGTATTTAGCAAGCATCTTACGGAAAGCACCATGAATAAAGTGTGAACCACCATCAGTCATTAAGTATCTAGGGACTCCAAACCTCGGAAAAATAACTTCCTTAAGCATTTTAATAGAAGTGTTGTGATCAGCACTACTAGTTGGAATAGCTTCTACCCACTTAGTAACGTAATCAACAGCAACTAGAATATGAGTGTAACCATTAGAGGCAGGAAAAGGTCCCATATAATCAAAGCCCCAAACATCAAATGGCTCAATAACAAGTGAATAATTCATAGGCATTTCTTGACGTCTACTGATATTACCAATTCTTTGACATTCATCGCAAGACAAAACAAACTTACGGGCATCCTTGAAGAGAGTAGGCCAATAAAAACCGGATTGCAATACCTTATGTGCAGTTCTATCTCCAGCGTGATGTCCTCCATAAGCTTCGGAGTGACACTTGCGTAGGATCTGTTCCTGTTCATGCTCAGGTACACAACGTCTAATAATACCATCTACTCCTTCTTTATAAAGATGTGGGTCATCCCAAAAGTAATGTCGCAAGTCATAGAAAAACTTTTTCTTTTGTTGGTATGTGAAGCTAGGCGGTATAAATTTAGCAACAATATAATTAGCATAATCAGCATACCATGGAGTGCTACGAGAAGTACTTATGACATTTAATTGCTCATCAGGAAAGCTATCATTAATAGGTAGTGGGTCATCAAGAACATTCTCTAGCCTAGACAAGTTATCTGCAACGGGGTTCTCAGCTCCCTTTCTATCAACAATATGCAAATCAAATTCTTGAAGCAGGAGAACCCATCTAATAAGTCTAGGTTTTGCATCCTTCTTTTCCATAAGATACTTAATAGCAGCATGATCAGTGTGAATAGTAACTTTGGAATCAACAATATAAGGTCTAAACTTATCACAAGCAAACACCACTGCTAAAAATTCCTTTTCGGTAGTAGCATAATTTCTTTGAGCACTATCTAGAGTCTTACTAGCATAATGGATAACATTTAATTTCTTATCAACTCTCTGCCCTAGAACAGCACCTACAGCATAATCACTAGCATCACACATAATTTCAAAGGGTAAATTCCAATCAGGTGGCTGAACAACAGGTGCAGAGACTAGTGCTTTCTTAAGTATTTCAAATGCTTCTACACAATCATCATCAAAGACAAACGGTACATCTTTTTGTAATAAATTAGTCAGAGGCCGAGAGATTTTTGAGAAGTCCTTAATGAACCTCCTATAAAATCCGGCGTGACCAAGGAAACTTCTTATACCTTTGATGTCCTTTGGACATGGCATCTTTTCAATAGCATCAACCTTGGCTTTATCAACTTCAATACCTCTTTCAGAAACTTTGTGCCCCAAGACAATACCTTCATTAACCATAAAGTGGCACTTTTCCCAATTCAAGACAAGATTAGTTTCTTCACATCTCTGCAAAACTCGATCAAGATTGCTTAAGCAATCATCAAAAGAGGAACCATAGACGGAAAAGTCATCCATGAAAACCTCACAAATCTTTTCGCAAAAGTCAGAGAATATAGCCATCATGCATCTTTGAAAGGTAGCAGGTGCATTACATAAACCAAAAGGCATACGTCTATAAGCAAAAGTACCAAAAGGGCATGTAAAAGTAGTCTTTGATTGATCTTTAGCTGACACAGGTATTTGAGAGAAACCAGAATAACCATCTAGAAAGCAATAATGTGTATGTTTGCATAGTCTCTCTAGCATTTGATCAATAAAAGGTAAGGGGTAATGATCTTTCTTAGTAGCTTTATTTAACTTACGGAAATCAATTACCATCCTATAACCTGTGATAATTCTTTGAGGGATCAATTCATCTTTATCATTAGGGACAACAGTAATACCTCCCTTCTTAGGGACACAATGAACAGGACTTACCCACTGACTATCAGCAACGGGATAAATTATACCTGCCTCCAGAAGCTTGAGTATTTCTTTTCTTACCACTTCTTTCATTTTAGGATTCAAACGTCGTTGAGGATCACAAACTGGTTTGGCATCAGCTTCCAAATTTATTTTATGTTGACATAGAGTGGGACTAATGCCCTTAAGATCATCCAGAGTATATCCAATAGCAGCACGGTGCTTCTTCAGAGTTTTCAATAATCTTTCTTCTTCATGCTCTGAAAGGTTAGCGCTAATAATAACAGGATATATTTTCTTTTCATCAAGATAAGCATATTTAAGATTATCCGGCAACGGTTTAAGCTCAAACACGGGATCACCCTTGGGTGGAGGAGGATCCCCTAGGATTTCAACAGGTAAATTGTGTTGCAGAATAGGTTCTTGTTTAAAGAATACTTCATCTATTTCCCTTCTTTCATTCATAAACATATCATTTTCATGATCTAGCAAATACTGTTCTAAAGGATCACTAGGAGGTACAGCAATAGAGGCAAGACCAATAATTTCATCCTTACTAGGCAATTCTTCCTCACGATGTTGTTTACTAAATTTAGAGAAATTAAACTCATGAACCATATCATCCAAGCCAACAGTAACAACATTCTTTTCGCAATCTATCGTAGCATTAACAGTACGCAAGAAGGGTCTACCAAATATAATGGGACAAAAGCTATCTTGTGGAGAACCAAGAACAAGAAAATCAGCGGGATATTTGGTTTTCCCACACAAGACTTCAACATCTCTAACAATTCCCATTGGAGATATAGTATCTCTACTAGCAAGTTTAATTGTAACATCAATTTCTTCTAACTCTGCAGGTGCAATCTCATTCATAATTTCTTTGTATAAGTCAATGGGTATAACACTAGCACTAGCACCCATATCACATAAGCCATGATAACAATGATCTCCTATTTTAACAGAAATAACAGGCACGCCTACCACAGGTCTATGTTTATCTCTATCACAGGGTTTAGCAATTCTAGCAGTTTCACCAGTGAATTGAATAACATGCCCATCAATATTATCCGACAAGAGATCTTTAACAATAGCAATATTGGGTTCTACTTTGACTTGCTCAGGAGGTGTATAAGTCCTAATATTGCTTTTACGAACAACAGTTGAAGCTTTAGCATGATCCTTCATTCTAACAGGGAAAGGGGGTTTCTCAACATAAGAAGTAGGAACAATAGGATCATTGTAAGTGACAATCTTTTCTTCAACTTTAATAGGTGCAGCTACTTTTACTTCTATGGGAGGATGATATTTAAACCACTTCTCCTTGGGGAGATCAACATAAGTAGCAAAAGATTCACAGAAAGAAGCTACTATCTCAGAGTCAAGTCCATATTTAGTGCTAAACTTACGGAAAACATCGGTATCCATAAAAGATTTAACACAATCAAACTTGGGTGTCATACCTGACTCCTTACCTTCGTCGAGGTCCCAATCTTCAGAGTTGCGTTTAATTCTATCCAATAGATTCCATCCAAATTCAATAGACTTCATCATAAAAGAGCCAGCACAAGAAGTATCGAGCATGGTGCGATTGTTATCAGAAAGCCGAGCATAAAAATTCTGGAGAATTGTCAATTTTGAGAGCTCATGATTGGGGCATGAATATAACATTGATTTAAGCCTCCCCCAAGCTTGAGCGATGCTTTCTCCTTCGCGAGGCCAAAAATTATATATATAATTGCGATCACGATGAACAAGATGCATAGGGTAATACTTTTGATGAAATTCCAATTTCACTCTTTTATAGTTCCATGATCTCGTATCATCACATAGCCTATACCATGTCAATGCGTCTCCCCCAAAGATAAAGGGAAAGCCTTCTTCTTAACAACATCATCGGGTATACCTGCAAGCTTAAATAGTCCACAAATATCATCCACAAAGCGTAGATGTTCGTCAGGATGCTTTGTTCCATCTCCTGCGAAAGTGTTAGCTAGCAGTTTTTCCATCATACCCGAAGGAATCTGAAAAGCAGTTTCATTTCAATAGATTCAGTAGGTTCAGTAGGTTGAGGAGCAACTCTTGGCTCAACTGGACGGGGTGAAGATACCCCGAACAAGCCCCTCAAACAATTACTTTCCATAGTAACAAGTGACAGAAAATTTCAGCACACTAAATAAATTTTTCCTTACCAAATTCCACCTACCAAAGGCGCTTCACTCCCCGGCAACGGCGCCAGAAAAGAGTCTTGATGACCCACAAGTATAGGGGATCTATCGTAGTCCTTTCGATAAGTAAGAGTGTCGAACCCAACGAGGAGCAGAAGGAAATGATAAGCGGTTTTCAGCAAGGTATTCTCTGCAAGTACTGAAATAAGTGGTAACAGATAGTTTTGTGATAAGATAAATTGTAACGAGCAACAAGTAACAAAAGTAAATAAAGTGCAGCAAGGTGGCCCAATCCTTTTTGTAGCAAAGGACAAGCCTGGACAAACTCTTATAATAGGAAAAGCGCTCCCGAGGACACATGGGAATATCGTCAAGCTAGTTTTCATCACGCTCATATGATTCGCGTTCGGTACTTTGATAATTTGATATGTGGGTGGACCGGTGCTTGGGTACTGCCCTTACTTGGACAAGCATCCCACTTATGATTAACCTCTATTGCAAGCATCCGCAACTACAACAAAAGTATTAAGGTAAACCTAACCATAGCATGAAACATGTGGATCCAAATCAGCCCCTTACGAAGCAACGCATAAACTAGGGTTTAAGCTTCTGTCACTCTAGCAACCCATCATCTACTTATTACTTCCCAATGCCTTCCTCTAGGCCCAAATAATGGTGAAGTGTTATGTAGTCGATGTTCACATAACACCACTAGAGGTTAGACAACATACATCTTATCAAAATATCGAACGAATACCAAATTCACATGACTACTAATAGCAAGACTTCTCCCTTGTCCTCAGGAACAAACGTAACTACTCACAAAGCATATTCATGTTCATAATCAGAGGGGTAATAATGTGCATATAGGATCTGAACATATGATCTTCCACCAAATAAACCAACTAGCATCAACTACAAAGAGTAATCAACACTACTAGCAAACTACTAGCACCAATCCCGGACTTGGAGACAAGAATTGGATACAAGAGATGAACTAGGGTTTGGAGATGAGATGGTGCTGGTGAAGATGTTGATGGAGATTGCCCTCTCCCGATGAGAGGAGCGTTGGTGATGACGATGGTGATGATTTCCCCCTCCCGGAGGGAAGTGTCCCCGGCAGAAAAGCTCCGCCAGAGCCCTAGATTGGTTCCGCCAAGGTTCCGCCTCGTGGCGGCGGAGTCTCGTCCCGAAAGGTTCTCTCTGATTTTTTTCTCATCGAAAGACTTCATATAGGAGAAGATGGGCGTCGGAGAGCCACCAGGGGGCCCACGAGGTAGGGGGCGCGCCCAGGGGGGCGCCCCCACCCTCGTGAGCAGGGTGTGGGCCCCCTGGCCTTCATCTTTGGCGACGATTTTTCTTTATTTATTCTAAGGTATTCCGTGGAGTTTCAGGACTTTTGGAGTTGCGCAGAATAGTCCTTCAATATTTGCTCCTTTTCCAGCCCAGAATTCCAGCTGCCGGCATTCTCCCTCTTCATGCAAACCTTGTAAAATAAGAGAGAATAGCCATAAGTATCATGACATAACGTGAAATAACAGCCCATAATGCAATAAATATGATCATAAAAGCTTGATGCAAAATGGACGTATCACGCCGCTCCTCAATCAGCCGTAGGCCTTCGGCTTCAAGGCACGCGTCCACGTCCGTGATCTCTCCACCAAGCTGGCCCATCGCGTCCATCGCATTCCGGAGGAACCCCTGGCGGATGATGCTGCGTACTCGCGCTCGCCTGATCAAGTCGTTGATGTCGTCCTCCACCGCCGGCACTGGAGCGGTACGCCCCCCTCGGCAGGGGGCTGGGGGCTGGCGCCCCGACGATCGCCGGGCGGGCTCAGCTAAGGACCCAGGCTGGTGCCGATCCATCCCCAGAAGAAGAGCCAAGGACCAACCTCAACCATTCACCATCCACGGTCAAAGGAGGGGCCCTGGGGAGACTGGTCACGCCTCGGGCGAGGTCACGAAGGAAGGGAGGAAAGGGCGCAGGCTAAAGGCACTCTGCGGGCCACACTGCTTCTCCGACCGAACTCGCATCAGGGGCAGCGCACAAGCTCGGGACGCACAAGGCCAGCGATGGAGGAAAGGATGGAAGAACTCCCTTGGCAGGCTCCGCGGGCCTGGCAGGAGGGATCCTGAAGGGCCACAGTCAAAAAAGGGAGCAGCGATTGAGGAATTACAAGAATGAGGTACTTACTCATCTGTGGCAAACTACTTCCTGTGCTTCAACGGTCGGAACGGGCGGCCATCGCCACTCGAAGACTCCTTCCTCTTGCGGAGAGCGTCGAAGTCCATGCATAACTGACCCAAGCGCTCAACATGGGGACCGGCATGTGGCGCAGATGAAGAAGCACCCAGGCATCCAGCCTCAGGGGCGCCAAGCTGCGAGGAGAAATCAAGCACCACTTCCTGATAACCTGCCGAGGCCTCGGGGGCTCCGGCCTCGGGAGTCACGGGTCGTGTCCCCCCGTCAACAACCGCCTCAGGGTGGGCTTCACGGGCTCCGGAGGATGACGCCTCGGGAGCTTCGTGCGACGTCAGCACCACGACACCAGAGCCTCCAGCTTCTAGCGATGCTTGCCTCCCTGCACCCGCTCCTGGGGCAAGATCGGTGTTGGTGACGGGGAAGGGCCACGGCGACGGGATTCTCGCGAGGCCCCACAAGGCCATCCGGGTGCAGCCCCCATTCGTTGAAGTGGGGCATCTGCCTCGTGAACTCGGCCCCGCCCGAGCAGAGATACAGGAAGCTACCCCTGTGCCGAATATCGCCCGGCGAAGGATCCCCTGTCAAGACCTCTAGCACCTTCTTTAGCGTTTCAGGCGCCAACTCTGTCTCCTGGAGCCTCATGTGGTCCTGGTATCCGGTCAGGGCCCACATCGGTCGGGAGTGGCACTGGAGAGGGGCAATGCGACACCGGAGGGACTCCTGCACCACCAGGGGCACAGTCACGCCAAGCTCTCTCAACCTCCCCAATCGGCGCCAGACGAAGGAGAGCTGGGGGCTCACGAGCCTCTCGTGGACCCAGCCCAGATTGGGAACAACAGGCAATGTCAGATGCGAGAGCAGGGGCTGGGCACCCCGACATCCACATACAACCACCGCGTCCGGAACCCGCTCGTGGAAGGTGGGAGGCCAAAATCAATCCCCGAGGTGGCCGTCTCTGCCACGGCCTGGAAGCTCACGCACCCCGAGCACTGCAATGGGTCGGTCAGGTGCAAAGAGAAGAAGTGGCGAAAGAGGGCATTGGAAGGAGTAATGCCCACCATGGCTTCGTAGACAAAGGCGAAGGCAGCAAGAAGGGTAACGGATTGAGGGTCAAGATGCATCATATGGATCTGATAGTGGGAAAGCACCGCGTTGAAAAAGGAGGAGAAAGGAGGAACCAGGCCAGCCCACAGGGTGTCGACGAAGAATCAAACCTCCGTTACGATCCTGTTGACAGAGGCATGGGATGCATGCCAAACCGTCATCTTTCCGCACTCATTGAAGTTGGAGGCGAGTGCGGAGCGGACCTTGTCCAAGGCCTCCCGATTGAGCACCAGCGACCGGCTGACGGCGAGCTCGAATGCCGGAGGCGAGCTGGACGAGGGCACGGGCTCCTTCCCTTTCTCTTTGTTAGTTGGTGCCATGGCGATGGAAGGGGCAGATCTCAGGTCAGATTGGAAGCGGAAACAAAGGCTCGAGGAAGAAAGGGGAACAGGAAGCGCGCGGGCAACAAAGAAGGAATAATTGTGTAAGGCTTCATGGCCACCTAGGCAGGCGAATATCGACGCAGCATGGGGAAGCGGAGATGCCCACGTCCAATCAGTCGCCACGCATCAACCAAGGCCGCAGGCTGTTGGGGCCCGCGGCACTTTGCACTTGCCCTTTAGCTTAGCTGCTAAGCCAAGTCTGAGCTTGCCTTGGGCCCAGGGGATACTGTCGGTGTTCTGGATATGGGGGTATCCAGACTTGCCTGCCTGTGGCCTACAGCGTGGCTCAGGAGTGGCCCGGTGTGGCTCGTCTTCATCAACCCAAGATCAAGACCCTCGCGAGGGGCCAAGCCTCGCGGGGCGGACGACGCAAGGCCTCCCCAAGGGTGGCCTCACCAGGCAGGCTCGCGAGGAGGCGGATAGATCAAGGCAAGGGTACCTCGCGTGGTGCTCATGATGCAAGCCATGACGATCAAGGCCAGGCGGGCGCCAGGCGGGTGCCAGACTGTGCAGTGTCCTCGTTTCCTCTTTGGTGCAAATGGATCAAGTGCAGGCGCAGAGTACCGAGGCATCAAGCAAAGGTTTCCATATTGGTGCAACAAGACCAAGACCAGCAGGACGGCAGGACGGAGGCCACCGTGGAGCCCAAGACGGCGTCATCACCAGTGCCTTTGGCAGTCAAAGACCACCTTTAGTCAGGATAGCTTGTACCGGCTGTCCCCTTTCAAATCCCACCGTTGTGGAATCCCTTCCCGCTCAATATTTGGGAAGAGGACCAGGGCCCCTATAAAAATGACTAGCCACCACCGTAGCAAGGGGGAGGATTCAGTTCACCCACATACCACACCGGCACAAGAACACCTCTCCTCGCGAGGTTGTTCTTCCTCTTGTACTGTTCATCATCAGCCCAAGAGGCAATCCACACACCACACACTAGAGTAGGGTATTACACCACAATGGTGGCATGAACCAGTATAAACCTTGTGTCCCTTGTGTTGTTGATCGTGTTAGCTCAGAATCGTGGCGAGGCTTTCAGCGTGGATCGGTAGGGAGAAGATCTTCGTGCGCACTCCAGAGTTTGAACCTTAAGGGTTTTGCCGGAACCCGATATCTGACAGAAAGTGCAACTATCCCTGGCTGGTTTTGGTAATGATTAACAACATGTAGCTCATTTAACTAATGACATTACAAGATAAATATTTCAGGAAAGTTCAATGATTGGCATGGCATGGATAAGGAATGTGGACCCCTCAAAATGCTAAGGACAAAAGATTGGCTCAAGCTTCAAAGTCCAAGACTCTACATTTTCTATTTGAGTGATCCAAGATCACATTGAGTCTATAGGAGAGCCAGTACTATTAAAAGGGGATGAGGTGTTGCTTAATGGCTTGCTCGCTCAAAATGCTTAGTGATATGCTCCAAAGCCTTCAACCACTTTCTCATATCCACATATATCCCAAACCTAAAGTCAAACTTGGCCCCACCGATTTGATCTATCCGGCGCCACCGAGTTCATTTGACATAGCCACTACCACAAACCCTAGTCTTTTCGTTCTCACCGATAGGGATCTCAGTCTCACCGAGATGGGGTTGCAAACTCTCTGTTTCCCTTCGTAACATTTTGGTCCAACCGAAATGAGCAATCGGTCCCACTGAGTCTGCAATGCAAACTCCCTGTTTCCTTTTCGTAACGCTTCGGTCCCACCGAGTCGAGCGAATCGGTCCCACCGAGTTTGCCTGACCAACTCTCTGGTTTGCTTATTACCAAAGTCGGTCCAACCGAGTTTGAGTAATCGTTCCAACCGAGATTACATTATGCCCTAACCCTAATGATATCGGTCCTACCGAGATGCATGTCGGTCCCACCGAAATTGTCTAACAGCCACGTATGAACTGAATCGGTCCGACCGAGATTTTTTATCCGGTCCAACCGAGTTTGGTCTAATGTGTGTAACGGTTAGATTTTGTGTGGAGGCTATATATACCCCTCCACCCTCTTCTCATTCGTGAGGGAAGCCATCAGATTATGCTTACACTTCCACTATCCATTTTTTGAGAGAGAGCCACCTACTCATGTGTTGAGACTAAGACATTCCATTCCTACAATATGAATCTTGATCTCTAGCCTTCCCCAAGTTACTTTCCACTCAAATCAGCTTTCCACCAAATCCAATCCTATGAGAGCGAGTTGAGTGTTGGGGAGACTATCATTTGAAGCACAAGAGCGAGGAGTTCATCATCAACACACCATCTATTACCTTTTGGAGAGTGGTGTCTCCTAGATTGGTTAGGTGTCACTTGGGAGCCTCCGACAAGAATATGGAGTTAAACCAAGGAGTTTGTAAGGGCAAGGAGATCGCCTACTTCGTGAAGATCTACCCTAGTGAGGCAAGTCCTTCGTGGGCGATGGCCATGGTGGGATAGACAAGGTTGCTTCTTCATGGACCCTTCGTGGGTGGAGCCCTCCGTGGACTCGCGCAACCGTTACCCTTCGTGGGTTGAAGTCTCCATCAACGTGGATGTACGATAGCACCACCTATCGGAACCACGACAAAAACATCAGTGTCTTCTATTGTGTTTGCACTCTCCAAACCACGACAAAAACATCAGTGTCTTCTATTGTGTCTGCCCGCGGTAATTATATCCTTTCGGTTTCAATTTTCATCATCTCCGTCTCCATTCGGGCCAGGGGCTCACTATGCCTGTACATGTTCCTCTCCTCTTGGTTTCAGCCTCCCCGTGGTGGTGGTTTTGATGACTCTCAGGAGGAGTTGTGTCCATGCAAGCGTGCTGGAAAACATCCAGTGATCATGGAGTCCTCCTTTTCCGAGGGTTCTGAGTATGAAGAAGAGATGGAGGAGGAGGACCATGGTGCACGAGTGACGTTTTCATCCCGCCCCCATGGTTCTCGCAGGGCCTCTCACATGCCTGCTGCTCCTTCCAATCAGCCGCATGCCGATGGTCGCCACATACCTTTTGAGGCTCCTTAACTTCATGGGCGTATCCTCAAGGACTTCACCAAAGTGCCCAAGCCAGCATATCTTTAGTTCAGGCGCGATGTTGATCAATTCGAGGTCGTCCAAGATTCTATGGATCAACGGTTTCGCACAAATGTTCAGGCTGATATCCACACCTCTGTTGTCCTCCCAAAGGGTCTGTCTCTACACCACTTCATTGACTTAGATTATATTAGGAAACATCCCGTGAAGTATCCGGGTGCCATTGAGCTCATTGAGTCATCTGGTCTTGCTGCTCCGTTTGCCTTTCAGCATGATTTTAATTAGGCTGCTATCCATCAGCTTTATGCCACTTGCTTCTTTGCTCCTATCAAGTCCATCACCTAGATGACCTCTGACACCGAGCTCACTGCCACTTATGCTCAATTTGTAACTGCTCTTGGGTTTTCGGACACTGGATTCAAGATCCATCAAGATGATCCAAATCACAAACCCAAAGCGGTTGAGGCTTGTGGCTATCTTCTAAAGGGAATTGATGAACTTGCTGAGGAGGAAAATATGAAGGATCTGAATCAAGTTTCTATTTGGAGATCTCCATACTACATCATCTATCAATGTATCATTCGCACCATCTATCCTAAGATGGGTCACAAGGGTTCTTGCAACAGTTATTGCATTGATCTCATGTCTCGTCTCTATGAGTCTCCCAAAGGCAAGATTAATGCTCCTCATTTCCTTTGGCATGAAATCCTACTTGCTAGCTTTCAGTATAAGCGTGCCTTTACTCGTGCTCCATTCATTCAGGCTCTTATTGAGAGTGTGGCTCCATTCTCCCTTATCCGCACCCATGTGCATGAGAAGTGGATTATTCCTCCTCACATGGTCAATGATTTTTCTCCAAAAGGTTCCTCCAAGTCTACTCCTGCTCGTAGGTCTGCTGCTAGGTCCCATCCTACAAATACCAGCTCGGCGTCCTTTGGGAGTTTTGCTCGTCTTATCGGCATGGCTCGCTCTGCCATGATGAAGGCGTTCTCCTTCAACAGCACACACAACCATGATGTTGTCACTCGCTTGATCACTTCCAAGAATGCCTTGAAGTCTCGTCTCCATGACTCCGGGGTTACTGATGTGAGTGACGATGAGCGCCTCCCAGCTGTTCCTCCTTCTGATTTTGCTTTTCCTTTGGGTCAGAGTGGTTGATTTCCTCGACGAACCTGGTGGGAGTGGATCTCCAAATGATGATGATGATGACCTATGATTGTCTGAGGGTTCTCTTTGTCCCTTTTTAGGTAGTTGTTGCCAAGGGGGAGAACTAGTTCTAGCTAGCTATTCATGTTGCTCTTATGTTGAACCATTTACCCTGAGTGGGTGTATGAATTTATATCTATGTCTTATGATGTGATGTTGAACATATCGAACCTCTATGTTCCATGAATGATGAGATATCATGATATTATGTTGTTGTGCTTATATGATGATGGTTTTATTTGGGTTTTGTGATATTTTTTTCTCATATATTCTAGATGGTTGTCTCTATGAGGGAGAGCTCTCCATATAATGTTTGCAATAATTATGGATGAGAGGGGGATCTCTTAAATAAATGTGTCTTAAAGCATAGAGCAACTTTATTTCTTTTGTGCTATGAGTATATTGTCATCAACTACCAAAAAGGGGGAGATTGAAAGTGCAATCATGCCCTTAATATTATTTTAATGTTGATGACAATATACTCATAGGGGACTAACAAAGTTTGTCAAGTATATCTCAGGTTTTAGTCCCCTCGAAATCAATTGTGTGTGTGGATTATGATTTCAGAAATGTTTAACCTCATCAAGAACGAAGAAATAAAACTATATTTTTCTTTATTCTTGAGTATAGGACCCTACACTATTAAGAGGGGAACATGGGTTATTGTGAAAGTCTTGCTCAAACATCTACTTCAAAGTCAGTGTCCGATCTTCATCTCTGTCGGACGACCGGTACTCACCGGATGCCCGGCTGCTTCTATACAGAGCCAAAACATCGGTCGTTCGGTGTGCACCGAACGTCGGGCAATCTTTCATCCGAGCCAAAACATCGGTCGTCCGGTCCCTGTCGGACGTCCGTTGTTTGCAAAGCCCTCGGTCGTCCGATATTCTTCGGTCGTCCGGTACTTTCTCCACAGAGCCTAAACATCGGACGTCTGGATCCTCTGTTCGTCCAAAACATCGGACGTCTGATCCCTATCGGACGTCCGGTGTCCTTCAAGCCTTCGGTCGTCCATTGTTCATCGGACGTCCGACGCTGCAGTGCTGTTTTGGGCTACAACGGCCACTTATTGAGGCATACTATAAATATCTCTCTCCTATCCCATGAGAGGCTTGACCATTCACTTCAAGCGTCCTCAAGAACGCATCTTCACTCTCTCTATCACTCTCCAACACCAAATCTTAGATCCATAAGGGATTTGAGAGCATTTGTGAGAAGTTGTCCACCCAAGTGATAGATCCACTCCTTCCCCTTCTTTGCACCAAAGGAATTCGTGATTTGTGCAAATCTTGATATTCCCCCCATCTTTCTTGTTACTCTTGGAGGTTGGAGTCTCCTAGGAGGTAGGAGTCATTCGGAGAGGAATCGTTCTTTGTGATTACCCCCGGAAGTTTGTGAGGGTTTGGAGACCACCCCAAGGTCTACCACTAGTCGTTGAGAAACGCCTTCGTGGTGTTGTCTCAAAGGGAGAATAGGTGAGCCTTCATGGTGTTGGTGTGCCTTCGTGGTAACATCCACCTCTCTGACGGTGACGTAGCTTCCCTCCAAGGAAGTTAACATCGGCATACATCCTCGTCTCTCGGAGTTGCGGTTATCCCTAACCCTAACTCCCTACTTGCGATTACTTGTCTCTTAGTCTTTACTTATATCATATTGGGCTTGCTTACTCTCCTACTTGAGTTACTTGTTTACCTTGCTTAGCTCATAGCTTCACACTTGCAATTGTTAGGCTCAATGTCATATTCCACATTATTGCCTAAAATTGCTAAGTAACAATTAAAATTTGTAATTGTACCTATTCACCAGCCTCTAGGTCCATCTTGATTCTTTCATAACTCTAACATACTTCCTATGCATAGGAATTTTATAAGCAAACAAATTATCAAGACAAGAAACATCTAACAGAAGCAAAGAAGAGGAAAAAACATTGACGATCTCAACATAATGTGAGGTATTTTAGTAATATGAAAATTTCTACAACCATATTTTCCTCTCTCTATAACTACATGTAGGATCTTAATCAAATTCAACAATATAACTATCACATAAAATATTTTCTTCATGATCCACATGCATGCAAGGTTGAGACTCTTCCAAAATAGTGGGATTATCATCAAATAAAGGCATGACCTCTCCAACCCCACTTTTTATCAAAAAATTCATAAGATTGAACACTCACCAAATAAGTGGAATTGTTTTTAGCTCAAGTTGACACTCTTCCAAATCCACTTTTAATATTATCGCAAGCATATTCATCATGAGGTTTAAATAAATTTTCAAGATCATAAGAATCATTATCACCCCAATCATGATCATTGCAATAAGTAGTGGACATGACAAAACGATCATCCCCAAGCATGGGGTTTTGCATATCACTAACACAATTGACATTAAATCATTAATAGAATTTATAGTAACATCATTGCAATAATCATTCTTTTCATTCAAGGAGCTATCATGAATCACTTAATAAATTTCTTCATTTAACACTTCATCACAATTTTCAGATACATGAACCTCAAGCAAAACTTCGTAAAGATAATCTAGTGAACTCAATTCATTATCAATTGGTCCATCATAATTGGATGTTTTGAGAAGATTAGCAAGTGGATGAGGATCCATATCAATAGATTCTTAGCAAGCGAAGATGCAAGCAAATAGAAGACACATGGCAACACAAGCAAAGAGGCAAATGGAAAAAAGGCAAATAAAAAGGGAAATATTTTTGTGTTTTCCTAAAAACATTTTAGAAGTGCGGGGGATGAAAATGAGAGGCAAATGGAAAATAAAGTAAATTGCAAGGAGATGAGATTTGTGATTGGGTACCTGATAGATGTTGATGATGTCTCCCCGGCAACGGCGTTAGAAATTTCCTTTGACGTGCTTGAAACTGCGTCGGTTTTTCCCCGGAGAGGAAGGTATGATGTAACACATCTATGGTAAGTATTTCCCTCAGTTATGAAACCATGGTTATCAATCCAGTAGGAAAACCAAGCAACACTATGCAAACGGTACCTGCGCACAAAGAACAAATACATGCAACCCGACGCGTAAGAGGGGTTGTCAATCCCTCCTCGGTAAAAAGCTATATTGAATTATATGAGTTTGGATAAATAGATCTGAATAAAATTCGAAATAAAATAAGTAAAGAAAAGGTGCAGCAAGGTATTTTTGGCTTTTTGGAATAATAGATCTAAAAACAATATGATAAAAGATAGACATGGGGTCGTAGGTTTCACTAGTGGCTTCTCTCGAGAAAATAGCACACGGTGGGTAAACAAATTACTATTGGGAAATTGATATAAGAACAAATAATTATGATTATATCCAAGGCAATGATCGTGTATATAGGCATCACGTCCAAGATTAGTATACCGAAACGATTCTGCATCTACTACTATTACTCCACACGTCGACCGCTATTCAGCATGCATCTAGTGTATTAAGTTCATGGAGAAACGAAGTAATGCAATAAGAACAACGACATGATTTAGACAAGATCTATTCATGTAGGAATAGACCCCATATTTTTTTCCTTAAGAGCAACGATACATGCGTGCCTTGCTACCCCTTCCGTCACTGGGCAAGGACACCACAAGATCGAACCCGTCACAAAGCACATCTTCTCATTGCAAGAAAAATCAATCTAGTTGGCCTAGCTCAAACAAATATTTGGAGAAGAAATACGAGGCTATAACAATCATGCATATAAGAGATCAAAGAAACTCAAATAATATTCATGGATATATCTGATCATAAATTCGAACTTCATCGGATCACAACAAACACACCGCAAAAAAGTCATTACATCAAATAGATCCCTGATATGTCTCCAACGTATCTATAATTTTAGATTGTTCCATGCTGTTATATTATCATTCTTGGATGTTTTACAATCATTTTATAGTCATTTTATATCATTTAATTGGTACTAACCTATTGACATAGTGCCCAGTGTCAGTTGCTTTTTGCTGCATGATTTTTACATTGCATGAAATCAATACCAAACGGAGTCCAAACACAGCGAAACTTTTTGAGGATTTTTTTTGGGCCAAAAGACATCTAGTGGGCCAATAAAGCACATGGGGGGTGCCCCGAGGGGGATAGCACCCACCAGGGCACGCTTGGGGGGGGGGGCAGGCGCTCCCAGGTGGGTCATGCCCACCTCGGGTGCCCCCCTAACCGCCTCTTTGCTCTATAAATACCCCAACATTCCAGAAACCCTAGGGGAGTCGACGAAAATAAATTCCAGCCATCGTAGAGTCCAGAACCACCAGATCCAATCTAGACACCATCACGGAGGGGTTCACCACTTCCATTGGTGCCTCTCCGATGATGCGTGAGTAGTTCTTTGTAGACCTACGGGTCTGTAGTTAGTAGCTAGATGACTTCCTCTCTCTCTCTCTTGATTATCAATACAATGGTCTCTTGGAGATCCATATGATGTAAGTCCTTTTGCGTTGTGTTAGTTGGGATCCGATGAACTTTGAGTTTATGATCAGATCTATGTTTTTATCCATGAAAGTTATTTGCGTCTTCTTTGATCTCTTATATTCATGATTGCTTATTGCCTCGTATTTATTCTCTGATATTTCGGTTTTGTTTGGCCAACTTGATCTATTTATCTTGCAATGGGAAGAGGTGCTTTGTGATGGGTTCGAACTTAAGGTGCTTGATCCCAGTGACAGAAAGGGAAACGACATGTATGTATCGTTGCTATTAAGGATAACAAGATGGGGTCTATTTCTACATAAATAGATCTTGTCTACATCATGTCATCATTCTTATTGCATTGCTCTGTTTCTCCATGAACTTAATACACTAGATGCATGCTGGATAGCGGTTGATGTGTGGAGTAATAGTAGTAGATGTGGGCAGGAGCAGTCTACTAATCTTGGATGTGATGCCTATATAATGATCATTGTGTGGACATCGTCATGATTATTTTAAGTTCAATCAATTTCCCAACAGTAATTGTTTTCCCACCATTTGCTATTTTTTCCGAGAGAAGCCACTAGTGAAACCTAAGGCCCCCGGGTCTGTTTTCATCATATTTGCCTTTGCGATCTATTTTCCTTTGCATTTATTTTCAGATCTATTAAACCAAAAATACAAAAATACCTTGCTGCAATTTATTTGTTCCGCGATCTATTTGTCCTATCTAGCACTTTTACCTCACGTTATTTGCCTATCTTGAGGCACCGTACCCGAAAGGTATTGACAACCCCTTTAAGACGTCGGGTTGCGAGTATTTGTTATTTGTGTGCAGGTGTTGTTTACGTGGTGTGAGGAGGTTCTCCTACTGGTTCGATAACCTTGGTCTCATCACTGAGGGAAATACCTACCATCGCTATACTGCACCATCCCTTCCTCTTTGGGGAAATATCGACGTAGTTCTAGTAGACATCAAAAGGAATTTTTGGCGCCGTTGGCGGGGAAGATCACGTCAAGATAGTCTCCCATCAACTGGCCATTTCTGGCGCTGTTGCCGGGGAGGATCTTCAACATCAACTAGGTTCCTAATCACAAATCTCATCTCCTCGCAATTTACATTATTTTCCATTTGCCTCTCATTTCATCTCCCCTACTTCACAAAAATTTGTCATTTTTATTCGCCCTCTTTTTCGTTAGCCCTTTTGTCTTTCTTGGTTTGTTTGCTTGTTTGTTTGGCATAATTATGTGTTTTATTGGAAATCTGAAACAAAAAAAGAACCTTATGGATCCACATCCACTTGCTAATCTTTTTAAAAGATCAAACTATAATGAACCAATTGCTAGTGAGTTGAGTACACTAGATTATCTTTATGAAGTTTTGCTTGAGATTCATGAATCTGAAAATTGTGATGAAGTGATAAAAGAAGAAATTTATGAAGTGATTCATGATATCTTGTTGAATGAAAAGCATGATTGCAATGGTGTTATAATAAATTCAATTAATGTCAATTATGCTATTAATATGCAAAACCCCAAGCTTGGGGATACTAATTTTGATATGTCCTCTACTTATTGCAATGATCATGATTGGGGTGATTCTTCTTACGCTCTTGAAAATTTATTTAAGCCTCACGATGAATATGTTTGTGATAATATTGAAGGTGGGTTTGGAAGAGTGTCAACTTTAGGTAATAATGATCCCACTACTTTGGAGAATTATCAATCTTATGAATTTTTTGATAAAAGTGGGTTCAGAGAGGTCATGACTTTATTTGATGATAATCCCACTATTCTGGAAGAGTGTCAACTTTGCATGCATGTGGTTCATATAGATAATATGTCATGTGATAGATATATTGTTGAATTTGAGAATGATCCTACATGTAATTATTATGAGAAAGGAAAATATGGTTGTAGAAATTTTCATGCTACTAATTTACCTCTCTTCATGTCGAGATTGCTATTGTCTCTTTCTTTTTCCTTGCATATGCTAGTTTCTGCTTGCCTTGATAATTTGTTTGCTTATAAAATGCCTATACATCGGAAGTATGTTAGACTTAGATGTGTTTGCCACGTGTTTTATGATGGTGTCTTTGTGCTTCAATTCTTCTCTTTTATGTGAGCATCATTGAAATCTCAATGCCTAGCTAAAAGGCTTTAAAGAAAAGCGCTTGTTGGGAGACAACCCAATATTTTTCCTTGTTGTTTTGCAATAAATAAACCATTATACCTCTGGTTAGATGTGTTTTTGTGGTTTAAGTTAGTGTTTGTGCCAAGCAACTCCTTTGGGTTGATTTGGGTGAAAGTTGATTTGATCTTGCTGAAAAACACAAACTTATGCACTCACGAAAATAGTTTTCATAAATTACAGAAATGTGCTTTTGAGTTGACTCTTTTCGCAAAAGATTAATAAACAAATTACTCAGGTTTTCCTAATTTCTCAAAAAAAATTGGAGTTCAGAAGTATTCGAAACATCCAGATTGCTACAAATTGTTCTGTTTTTGACAGATTCTGTTTTCTTTGCGTTGTGTGCTTGTTTTGATGATTCTATGGTTTTCTTTGATGAGTTTTTGCCATAGAAAAGTTGGAATACAGTAGATATAATGCAAAAAAATAAGAATAGGTTTGCAACACTACTTATAGTAGTGGTTTGCTTTCTTATACTAATGGATCTCACGAAAGTTTTGTTCAGTTTTGTGTGATTGAAGTTCTCAAGTTTTGGGAGATCTTTTTATGGATGAAGGAATAAGGATTAACAAAAGGCTAAGCTTGGGGATGCCCGAGGCACCCCAAGATAATATTCAAGAAGTAGCAAGCAACTAAGCTTGGGGATGTTGAGGAACGTTGCAGAAAATAAAAAATTTCCTACGGTTTCACCAAGATCAATCTATGAGTTCATCTAGCAACGAGAGAGAGGAGTGCATCTACATACCCTTGTAGATCGAGCGGAAGCGTTCAAGGGAACGGGGTTGAGGGAGTCGTACTCGTCGTGATCCAAATCACCGGAGATCCTAGCGCCGAATGGACGGCACCTCCGTGTTCAACACACGTACGGTCAGGGAGACGTCTCCTCCTTCTTGATCCAGCAAGGGGGAAGGCGAGGTTGATGAAGATCTAGCAGCACGATGGCGTGGTGGTGGATGCAGCAGGGATCTCGACAGGGCTTCGCCAAGCGTCTGTGAGAGGGAGAGGTGTAGCAAGGGGGGAGTCAGGCGCCAAGTGCAAGGGTGCGGCTGCCCTCCCTCCCCCCCTCTTTATATAGGGCCCCTAGGGGGGGGCTAGGAGATGGGATCTCCTAGGGGGCGGCGGCCAAGGGGGTGCCTTGCCCCCCAAGGCAAGTGGAGGCGCCCCCCACCCTAGGGTTTCCAACCCTAGGCGCAGGAGGGGCCAAGGGGGGGCGCACCAGCCCACCAGGGGCTGGTTCCCCTCCCACTTCAGCCCATGGGGCCCTCCGGGATAGGTGGCCCCACCCGGTGGACCCCCGGGACCCTTCTGGTGGTCCCGGTACAATACCGGTAACCCCCGAAACTTTCCCGATGGCCGAAACTTCACTTCCTATATATAATTCTTTACCTCCGGACCATTCTGGAACTCCTCATGATGTCCGGGATCTCATCCGGGACTCCGAACAACTTTCGGTTTACTGCATACTCATATCTCTACAACCCTAGCGTCACTGAACCTTAAGTGTGTAGACCCTACGGGTTCGGGAGACATGCAGACATGACTGAGACGCCTCTCCGGTCAATAACCAACAGCGGGATCTGGATACCCATGTTGGCTCCCACATGCTCCTCGATGATCTCATCGGATGAACCACGATGTCGAGGATTCAAACAACCCCGTATACAATTCCCTTTGTCAATCGGTACGTTACATGCCCGAGACTCGATCGTTGGTATCCCAATACCTCGTTTAATCTCGTTACCGGCAAGTCACTTTACTCGTACCGTAATGCATGATCCCGTGACCAGACACTTGGTCACATTGAGCTCAATATGATGATGCATTACTGAGTGGGCCCAGAGATACCTCTCCATCATACGGAGTGACAAATCCCAGTCTTGATTCGTGCCAACCCAATAGACACTTTCGGAGATACCCGTAGTGCACCTTTATAGTCACCCAGTTACGTTGTGACGTTTGGCACACCCAAAGCACTCCTACGGTATCCGGGAGTTGCACAATCTCATGGTCTAAGGAAATGATACTTGACATTTGGAAAAGCTCTAGCTAAACGAACTACACGATCTTTGAGCTATGCTTAGGATTGGGTCTTGTCCATCACATCATTCTCCTAATGATGTGATCCTGTTATCAATGACATCCAATGCCCATAGTCAGGAAACCATGACTATTTGTTGATCAACGAGCTAGTCAACTAGAGGCTCACTAGGGACATGTTGTGGTCTATGCATTCACACGTGTATTACGATTTCCGGATAATACAATTATAGCATGAATGACAGACAATTATCAAGAACAAAGAAATATAATAATAACCATTTTATTATTGCCTCTAGGGCATATTTCCAATAGTCTCCCACTTGCACTAGAGTTCAATAATCTAGTTACATTGTGATGAATTGAACACCCATGGAATTCTGGTGTTGATCATGTTTTGCCCTAGGGAGAGGTTTAGTCAACGGATCTGCCACATTCAGGTCTGTATGTACTTTACAAATATCTATGTCTCCATCTTGAACATTTTCACGAATGGAGTTGAAGCGACGCTTGATGTGCCTGGTCTTCTTGTGAAACCTAGGCTCCTTGGCAAGTGCAATAGCTCCAGTGTTGTCACAGAAGAGTTTGATCGGCCCCGACGCATTGGGTATGACTCCTAGGTCGGTGATGAACTCCTTCACCCAGATTGCTTCATGCGCTGCCTCCGAGGTTGCTATGTACTCTGCTTCACATGTAGATCCTGCCATGATGCTTTGCTTGCAACTGCACCAGCTTACTGCCCCACCATTCAAAATATACACGTATCCGGTTTGTGACTTAGAGTCATCCAGATCTATGTCGAAGCTAGCATCGACGTAACCCTTTACAACGAGCTCTTCGTCACCTCCATAAACGAGAAACATATCCTTAGTCCTTTTCAGGTACTTTAGGATGTTCTTGACCGCTGTCCAGTGTTCCTTGCCGGGATTACTTTGGTACCTTCCTACCAAACTTACGGCAAGGTTTACATCAGGTCTGGTACATAGCATGGCATACATAATAGACCCTATGGCTGAGGCACAGGGGATGACACTCATCTCTTCTTTATCTTCTGCCGTGGTTGGGCATTGAGCCGAGCTCAATCTCACACCTTGCAATACAGGCAAGAACCCTTTCTTGGACTGATCCATATTGAACTTCTTCAATATCTTATCAAGGTATGTGCTTTGTGAAATACCTATGAGGCGTCTCGATCTATCCCTATAGATCTTGATGCCTAGTATGTAAGCAGCTTCTCCAAGGTCCTTCATTGAAAAACACTTATTCAAGTAGGCCTTAATGTTGTCCAAGAGTTCTATATCATTTCCCATCAAAAGTATGTCATCTACATATAATATGAGAAATGCTACAAAGCTCCCACTCACTTTCTTGTAAACGCAGGCTTCTCCATAAGTCTGCATAAACCCAAATGCTTTGATCATCTCATCAAAGCGAATGTTCCAACTCCGAGATGCTTGCACCAGCCCATAAATGGATTGCTGGAGCTTTCATACCTTGTTAGCATTCATCGACAAAACCTTTCGGCTGCATCATATACAGTTATTCCTTAAGATAACCGTTAAGGAATGTCGTTTTGACGTCCATCTGCCATATCTCATAATCATAGTATGCGGCAATTGCTAACATGATTCGGACGGACTTCAGCTTCGCTACGGGAGAGAAAGTCTCATCATAGTCAATCCCTTGAACTTGTCGATAACCCTTAGCGACAAGTCGAGCTTTATAGATGGTAACATTACCATCCGCGTCCGTCTTCTTCTTAAAGATCCATTTGTTTTCTATTGCTCGCCGATCATCAGGGAAGTCTGTCAAAGTCCATACTTTGTTTTCATACATGGATTCTATCTCGGATTGCATGGCTTCAAGCCATTTGTTGGAATCTGGGCCCGCCATCGCTTCTTCATAGTTCGAAGGTTCACTGTTGTCTAACAACATGATTTCCAGGACAGGGTTGCCATACCACTCTGGTGTGGAACGTGTCCTTGTGGACCTATAAAGTTCAGTAGCAACTTGATCCGAAGTACCTTGATCATCATCATTAATTTCCTCTCCAGTCGGTGTAGGCACCACAGGAACATCTTCCTAAGTTGCGCTACTTACCGGTTCAAGAGGTAGTACTTCATCAAGTTCCACTTTCCTCCCACTTAATTCTCTCGAGAGAAACTCTTTCTCCAGAAAGGACTCGTTCTTGGCAACAAAGATCTTGCCTTCGGATCTAAGGTAGAAGGTATACCCAATGGTTTCCTTAGGGGATCCTATGAAGACACATTTTTCCAACTTGGGTTCGAGCTTTTCAGGTTGAAGTTTCTTGACATAAGCATCGCATCCCCAAACTTTTAGAAACGACAGCTTAGGTTTCTTCCCAAACCATAATTCATACGGTGTCGTCTCAACGGATTTAGACGGAGCCCTATTTAAAGTGAATGTAGTTGTCTCTAGAGTGTATCCCCAAAAAGATAGCGGTAAATCGGTAAGAGACATCATAGATCGCACCATATCCAATAAAGTGCGATTACGACGTTTGGACACACTGCTACGCTGAGGTGTTCCAGGCGGCGTGAGTTGTGAAATGATTCCACATTTCTTAAGTGCGTACCAAATTCGTGACTTAAATATTCTCCTCCACGATCTGATCGTGAACTTTATTTTCGGTCACATTGGTTCTCTACCTCATTCTGAAACTCCTTGAACTTTTCAAAGGTCTTAGACTTGTGTTTCATCAAGTAGACATACCCATATCTACTCAAGTCATCAGTGAGAGTGAGAACATAACGATATCCTCCTCGAGCCTCAACGCTCATTGGACCGCACACATCAGTATGTATGATTTCTAATAAGTTGGTTGCTCGCTCCATTGTTCCGGAGAATGGAGTCTTGGTCATTTTGCCCATGAGGCATGGTTCGCATGTGTCAAATGATTCATTATCGAGAGACTCTAAAAGTCCATCAGCATGGAGCTTCTTCATGCGCTTGACACCAATGTGACCAAGGCGGCAGTGCCACAAGTATGTGGGACTATCGTTATCAACTTTACATCTTTTGGTATTCACACTATGAATATGTGTAACATCACGTTCGAGATTCATTAAGAATAAACCATTGACCATCGGGGCATGACCATAAAACATATCTCTCATATAAATAGAACAACCATTATTCTCGGATTTAAATGAGTAGCCATCTCATATTAAACGAGATCCAGATACAATGTTCATGCTCAAACTTGGTACTAAATAACAATTATTGAGGTTTAAAACTAATCCCGTAGGTAAATGTAGAGGTAGCGTGCCGACGGCGATCACATCGACCTTGGAACCATTCCCGACGCGCATCGTCACCTCGTCCTTCGCCAGTCTCCGTTTATTCCGCAATTCCTGCTTTGAGTTACAAATATGAGCAACCGCACCGGTATCAAATACCCAGGAGCTACTACGAGTACTAGTAAGGTACACATCAATTACATGTATATCACATATACCTTTAGTGTTGCCGGCCTTCTTGTCCGCTAAGTACTTGGGGCAGTTCCGCTTCGAGTGACCACTTCCCTTGCAATAAAAGCACTCAGTCTCAGGCTTGGGTCCATTCTTTGACTTCTTCCTGGCAACTGGCTTACCGGGCGCGGCAACTCCCTTGCCGTCCTTCTTGAAGTTCTTCTTACCCTTGCCTTTCTTGAACTTAGTGGTTTTATTCACCATCAACACTTGATGTTCTTTCTTGATCTCTACCTCCGCTGATTTCAGCATTGAATATACCTCAGGAATGGTCTTTTCCATCCCCTGCATATTGAAGTTCATCACAAAGCTCTTGTAGCTCGATGGAAGCGACTGGAGGATTCTGTTAATAACCGCGTCATCTAGGAGATTAACTCCCAGCTGAGTCAGGAGGTTGTGCAACCCAGACATCTTGAGTATGTGCTCACTGACAGAACTATTTTCCTCCATCTTATAGCTGAAGAACTTGTCAGAGACTTCATATCTCTCGACCCGGGCATGAGCTTGGAAAACCATTTTCAGCTCTTCGAACATCTCATATGCTCCGTGTTGCTCAAAACGTTTTTGCAGCCCCGGTTCTAAGCTGTAAAGCATGCCGCACTAAACGAGGGAGTAATTATCAGCACGAGACTGCCAAGCGTTCATAACGTCTTGGTTCTCTGGGATGGGTGCTTCACCTAGCGGTGCTTCTAGGACATAATCTTTCTTGGCAGCTATGAGGATGATCCTCAGGTTCCGGACCCAGTCCGTATAGTTGCTGCCATCATCTTTCAGCTTGGTTTTCTCTAGGAATGCGTTGAAGTTGAGGGTAACGTGGGCCATTTGATCTACAAGACATATTGTAAAGATTTTAGACTAAGTTCATGATAATTAAGTTCATCTAATCAAATTATTTAATGAACTCCCACTCAGATTAGACATCCCTCTAGTCATCTAAGTGCTACATGATCCGAGTCGACTAGGCCGTGTCTGATCATCACGTGAGACGGACTAGTCATCATCGGTGAACATCTTCATGTTGATCGTATCTTCCATAAGACTCATGTTTGACCTTTCGGTCTCTTGTGTTCCGAGGCCATGTCTGTACATGCTAGGCTCGTCAAGTTAACCTAAGTGTTTTGCATGTGTAAATCTGTCTTACACTCGTTGTATGTGAACGTTAGAATCTATCACACCCGGTCATCACGTGGTGCTTCGAAACGACAAACTTTCGCAATGGTGCACAGTTAGGGGGAACACTTTCTTGAAATTATTATGAGGGATCATCTTATTTACTATCGTCGTTCTAAGTAAACAAGATGCATAAACATAATAAACATCACATGCAATTAAACAGTGACATGATATGGCCAATATCATATAGCTCCTTTGATCTCCATCTTCGGGGCTCCATGATCATCTTCGTCACCGGCATGACACCATGATCTCCATCATCATGATCTCCATCATCGTGTCTCCATGAAGTTGCTCGCCAACTATTACTTCTACTACTATGGCTAACGGTTTAGCAATAAAGTAAAGTAATTACATGGTGTTAAGTCATTGACACGCAGGTCATACAATAACTAAGATAACTCCTATGGCTCCTGCCGGTTGTCATACTCATCGACATGAAAGTTGTGATTCCTATTACAAGAACATGATCTCATACATCACAATATATCATTCATCATTCATCACAACTTTTGGCCATATCACATCACAAAACATATGCTGCAAAAACAAGTTAGACGTCCTCTAATTGTTGTTGCATGTTTTAGGTGGCTGCAATAGGGTTCTAGCAAGAACGTTTTCTTACCTACGTAAAAGCCACAACGTGATTTGTCAACTTCTATTTACCCTTCATAAGGACCATTTTCATTGAATCCACTCCAACTAAAGTGGGAGAGACAGACACCCGCTAGCCACCTTATGCAGCTAGTGCATGTCAGTCGGTGGAACCTGTCTCACGTAAGCGTACGTGTAAGGTCGGTCCGGGCCGCTTCATCCCACAATACCGCTGAAGCAAAATAAGACTAGTAGTGGCAAGAAAGTTGACAACATCTACGCCCACAACAAATTTGTGTTCTACTCACGCAAAGAGAACTACGCATAGACCTAGCTCATGATGCCACTGTTGGGGAACGTTGCGGAAAATAAAAAATTTCCTACGGTTTCACCAAGATCAATCTATGAGTTCATCTAGCAACGAGAGAGAGGAGTGCATCTACATACCCTTGTAGATCGAGCGGAAGCGTTCAAGGGAACGGGGTTGAGGGAGTCGTACTCGTCGTGATCCAAATCACCGGAGATCCTAGCGCCGAACGGACGGCACCTCCGCGTTCAACACACGTACGGTCAGGGAGACGTCTCCTCCTTCTTGATCCAGCAAGGGGGAAGGAGAGGTTGATGAAGATCCAGCAGCACGACGGCGTGGTGGTGGATGCAGCAGGGATCCCGGCAGGGCTTCGCCAAGCGTCTGCGAGAGGGAGAGGTGTAGCAAGGGGGAAGGGAGGCGCCAAGTGCAAGGGTGTGGCTGCCCCTAGGAGATGGGATCTCCTAGGGAGCGGCGGCCAAGGGGGTGCCTTTCCCCCCAAGGCAAGTGGAGGCGCCCCCCACCCTAGGGTTTCCAACCCTAGGCGCAGGGGGGCCCAAGGGAGGGGGCGCACCAGCCCAACAGGGGCTGGTTCCCCTCCCACTTCAGCCTATGGAGCCCTCCGGGATAGGTAGCCCCACCCGGTGGACCCCCGGGCCCTTCCGATGGTCCCAGTACAATACCGGTAACCCCCCAAACTTTCCCGATGGCCAAAACTTCACTTCCGATATATAATTCTTTACCCTCGGACCATTCCGGAACTCCTCGTGACGTCCGGGATCTCATCCGGGACTCCGAACAACTTTCAGTTTACTGCATACTCATATCTCTACAACCCTAGCGTCACCGAACCTTAAGTGTGTAGACCCTACGGGTTCGGGAGACATGCAGACATGACCGAGACGCCTCTCCGGTTAATAACCAACAGCTGGATCTGGATACCCATGTTGGCTCCCACATGCTCCTCGATGATCTCATTAGATGAACCACGATGTCGAGGATTCAAACAACCCCGTATACAATTCCCTTTGTCAATCGGTACGTTACATGCCTGAGACTCGATCGTCGGTATCCCAATACATCGTTTAATCTCGTTACCGGCAAGTCACTTTACTTGTACCGTAATGCATGATCCCGTGACTAGACACTTGGTCACATTGAGCTCAATATGATGATGCATTACTGAGTGGGCCCATAGATACCTCTCCGTCATACGGAGTGACAAATCCCAGTCTCAATTCGTGCCAACCCAACAAACACTTTCGAAGATACCTGTAGTGCACCTTTATTGTCACCCAGTTACGTTGTGACGTTTGGCACACCCAAAGCACTCCTACGGTATCCGGGAGTTGCACAATCTCATGGTCTAAGGAAATGATACTTGACATTTGGAAAAGCTCTAGCTAAACGAACTACACGATCTTTGAGCTATGCTTAGGATTGGGTCCTGTCCATCACATCATTCTCCTAATGATGTGATCCCATTATCAATGACATCCAATGTCCATAGTCAGGAAACCATGACTATCTGTTGATCAACGAGCTAGTCAACTAGAGGCTCACTAGGGACATGTTGTGGTCTATGCATTCACACGTGTATTACGATTTCCGGATAATACAATTATAGCATGAATGACAGACAATTATCAAGAACAAAGAAATATAATAATAACCATTTTATTATTGCCTCTAGAGCATATTTGCAATAGGGGATGCCCCCAAGTGGCATCCCCGCTTTATTCTAACAACCATCGGTATTTTACTTGAAGCTATATTTTTATTCGTCACATATTATGAGTTTTGCTTGGAGCGTCTTGTATGATATGAGTCTTTGCTTGTTTTTTTTTGTGTTTTAAGTGTTGAATCCTTGCTGAACACACCTTTTTGAGAGAGCCAAAAGTTATGTTATGATTGTTTTTATGCTTCACTTAAATATTTAGAGCCATGGATTTGCTCTAGTGCTTTACTTATATCTTTTTGAGCACGGTGTGCTTTATTATTTTTTATGAAATGCGCTCATGCTTCACTTAGATTTATTTGGGAGTTAGCAATTTTTTTAGAAATTCTCTCTTGCTTCACTTAGATTATTTTGAGAGAAAGAAAAGTTATGTGCATGATCTTCACTTATATTTGTTTGAGCTTATCAAAAGCAACATATGAAAATAGTCCCAAAGTGATAGATATCCAAGGAGGATATAATAAGAACTTTCATGAAGATCATTGGACAAAATAAACTTGATTCTTAGTAATGGTTTTGAGATATGACGATATGATATGTGAGTCATGTTGATGAGTAATTGTGCTTTAGTAAGAATGTTGATGTTAAGGTTTGTGATTCCCTATGCAAGCACGAAAGTCAATAGTTAGGCAATGAAATTTATATCCTACTTGTGGTGCATTATTCGGTGTTACTTATGCTTAATGCTTGGGTACAAATTTTTTCGTTTCTTGGTTGGTCGCTTCTCAATCATTTTGCTAGCCTTCATTTTGTACTAACTATGATCACTACTTGTGCATCCAAAACCCTTTAAACCAGTTTTGCCTTATGAGTCCACTATACCTACCTATATGCCGTTCTAAGCAAATTTGCATGTGCCATCTCTAATTTTCGAAATAAATTTCTCTTTTGTGTGCTCTACCGCTCGCGAGGCGGTGAAGGGTGTCCGATATTTTCTATGCTAGATGTGTTATTCTCACGATGAGTGTTTATACACTTGTCATTACACGAGAGTACGACAAAGGTATTAGGGATGTCCAGTCCCGAAATGAAAAATGAATTTACTTTATGTTGTCAAATAGTAAATTCCTTGGAAAGTGTTGGTATGGAGGGCAACCGTGGATTCGGCTAGCCATGGAAAGTGAAAGTAATAGTGGAAATAGGAATAAACTTTATTTTCTGTTTGGGAACCGCCTATGATGTATCTAGCATGGAAAGTGTTGGGAGCTCTAAGTCGTTTTCGTTGGTGGGAAAAGTATGCCTCTCAAAAATATTTTTTTATCTCTCAATTTAAGCTTTGAGCTCTGGCACCTCTACAAATCCCTACTTCCCTCCACGAAGGGCCTTTCTTTTACTTATGCAATTTTTATTTTGAATTTGAGTCTGCATCTTCTCTTATAAAGCACCAACTAAGAGGCACTATGATCGTATTTGAGCATTGGGTGTAGCTAATATTTGAGTGTGTTTCATGAATGGATCAATGATTGAGCATAATAGACTAGGGATAACTTGCTTTAGTGTTGATATTTTGAAAGACATGGTTGCTTGTTGGTATGCTTGAGTATTAAAATCTTCATGTCAAAACTAGACTATTGCTTTAAACCATATAAAAGTCCAAATGTCCATGCTATAAAAAAAGAAATGTGATGAACATGTTAGGCAGCATTCCACATCAAAAAATTTGTTTTTATCACTTACCTACTCAAGGACGAGCAGGAATTAAGCCTGGGGATGGTGATACGTCTCCAACGTATCTATAATTGTTTATTGTTCCATCTGTTATATTATCATTCTTGGATGTTTTACAATCATTTTATAGTCATTTTGTATCCTTTTTTGGTACTAACCTATTGACATAGTACCCAGTGATAGTTGTTATTTTCTGCATGTTTCTTACATTGCAGGAAATCAATACCAAACGGAGTCCAAATGCAGCGAAACTTTTTGAGAATTCTTTTTGGGCCAGAAGACATCTAGTGGTCCAAGAAAGCACCTGGGGGTGCCCTGAGGGGGGCAGCACCCACTAGGGCGCGCCTGGGGGCCCAGGCGCACCCAGGTGGGTTGTTCCCACCTTGGGTGCCCCCTGAACCGCCTCTTTGCTCTATAAATACCCCAATATTCTAGAAACCCTAGGGGAGTCGACGAAGATCAATTACAGCCGCCGCAGAGTCTAGAACCACCAGATCCAATCTAGACACCATCACGGAAGGGTTCACCACTTCCATTGGTGCCTCTCCAATGATGCGTGAGTAGTTCTTTGTAGACCTGCGGTTCCGTAGTTAGTAGCTAGATGGATTCCTATCTCTCTCTCTATTATCAGTACAATGGTCTCTTGGAGATACATATGATGTAAGTCCTTTTGCGGTGTGTTTGTTGGGATCCAATGAACTCTGAGTTTATGATCAGATCTATGTTTTTATCCATGAAAGTTATTTGAGTCTTCTTTGATCTCCTATATGCATGATTGCTTATAGCCTCGTATTTCTTCTCCGATTTATTTGGATTTTGTTTGGCTAAGTTGATTTATTTATCTTGCAATGGGAAGAGCTGCTTTGTGATGGGTTCGATCTTACGGTGCTTGGTCCTAATGACAAAAAGGGAAGCGACATGTATGTATTGTTGCTATTAAGGATAACAAGATGGGGCCGGGTCTATTTCTACATAAATAGATCTTGTCTACATCATGTCATCGTTCTTATTGCATTACTCTGTTTCTCCATTAACTTAATACACTAGATGCATGTTGGATAGCGGTCGATGTGTGGATTAATAGTAGTAGATGCAGGCAGGAGTCGGTCTACTAATCTTGGACGTGATGCCTATATAATGATCATTGCCTGGATATCGTCGTGATTATTTGAAGTTCTATCAATTTCCCAACAGTAATTCTTTCCCCACCATTTGCTATTTGTCTTGAGAGAAGCCACTAGTGAAACCTATAGCCCCCGGGTCTCTTTTCATCATATTTTCCTTTGTAGTCTATTTTGCTTTGCATTTATTTTCAGATCTATTAAACCAAAAATACAAAAATACCTTGCTGCAATTTATTTGTTCTGTGATCTGTTTATCCTATGTACCACTTTTACCTCATGTTATTTGCCTATCTTGAGGCGTCGTACCCAAAAGGTATTGACAACCCCTTTAACACGTCGGGTCGAGTATTTGTTATTTGTGTGCAGGTGCTGTTTACGTGGTGTGAGGAGGTTCTCCTACTGGTTCGATAACCTTGGTCTCATCACTGAGGGAAATACCTACCGTCGCTATACTGCATCATCCCTTCCTCTTTGGGGAAACACCGACGTAGTTCTAGCAAACATCAATCCCGAAGAACATCGAGGAGAACATTTTTTGAGAATCAAAAGGAGAAAAGAAGTCATCTAGCTACTACCTACGGACCCGTAGGTCTATAATGAACTACTCACGCATCATCGAAGGAGCACCAATGAGGATGATGAACCCCTCTGTGATCGTGTTCCCCTCCGATAGAGTGCCGGAATAGGGCTCTAGATTGGATCCCGTGGTTCTGGAACTTGCGGCCGCTGGAATTGAGTTTCGTTGACACCCCTAGGGTTTCTGGAATATTTGGATATTTATAGAGCTGAGAGGCGGTGGAGGAGACCCCCATGGGCCCCACAACCCATCAGGGCACGCCCTGGTGTCTTGTGGGCCCCACGAGCCTCCCCTCTGGTGCTTTCTTGGCTCCCTAGTTGTCTTCTCATTCAAAAAAAATCTCCAAAAAGTTTTGCTGCATTTGGACTCCGTTTGATAGGGATATTCTGCGAAGTAAAAAACAAGCAAAAAACAACAACTTGCACTGGGCACTATGTCAATAGGTTAGTCCCAGAAAGTGATATAAAATTGCTATAAAATTATTGTAAAACATCCAAGAATTGATTATATAACAGTATGTAACAATAAAAAATTATAGATACGTTGGAGACGTATCAACCCCCAAAACATGAGACAACCATCTTTGAAACCTTGAAATCCACGAAAACCCTCCTCTTGATCATGTATCATAAATCTCACAAATCTATCATTGCCAAGATCCTCTGGAGGTAACTGAACTAGAGCAAAACGCTCACCTGCATCACGAACATCAAAAATACCCACTCCATAAATCCAAGACTAAGTAGACCGGACATGGAAACCCAAGTGGTTGATGAGCTCCACCACCTCCTCATGTACCTGACACACTTGGCCCAATGCAGGGGCTGGCATGACCTCGACAATCATGTACACCTCGTGCCTGCAGATGATGGGGGACGCCGGCGTAATGAAGGTGCAAGGAAGATGATCGGTACCACCATCGATGATGTGATGACCCACCGGCACATAGCGGACAGGGTCCAGAGGAAAGTTCACCATGGAGCTTGGGGAAGGAGGAGGCGGGGACGGCGTTGATGGAGGAGTGTGTGCCGGAATGCGAGGGTGGCTGGAGGTTGATGCGAGTAGAGGCGATGTGACAACACGACCCTCCAAGGACGACGTCAGAGCATATTTCTCGAGACAGGCAGGCGAGCCCGAAAAATAAAAGAGGGGGGTCTTGTTTCTGTTTCCAACACAGGCCCTTCTCCATAGCAATAGATGCACAATCTTTACTAACATGACCAAAAAAAACCACACGCCAAGCAGGCTTACTTGGTTGGGCAGGACACAGACAGGTGACCCATGGAAGAACAAATTTTACACGTCATCACTGGATCGACCATGTTATTGATCATGGTCTCAAAACTATCATTAGCCTCTTGTGTGGAAGGGATAATCACCGGTGAAAGAGCACTCGTCCCATTTGGCTGGTTAGAAGGGGTAGTCCCAGGTGAAGTTGAACAAGCATAAGGCCTATGGATTGTGGGCCTAGGCAAGCAAGCTGGGGATGACCCAGTGATTTCCGAGTCCACAGAAACAGAGTCCATATCATTTGAAATATCTGAAATCCCGCCCACCAATTGCTCAGGAGAAAGATCAGTCTGTTCTGAGGAAGACGACAAAAATGGCTGAACCATAACAAAAGTAATAGACGGTGACTCCACCGCCCATTAAAGTTCCGCCAGCGGCGGTTGATGAATGACCACCCTTTCCCCGCAAGGGAGATCATAACCAACCATGGAAGCCACTTCAATACAATTTTGAGAAGCAGGGTATCGATAACCTTTGCACCCCTCATACTGTTGAAACGTAGCAAAAGAGAGCTTCTTGCTAGCAGATGACCCAGACAAGGTTCCATACAAAAAAGTTCCCGCCCGAATCATGGACCAGGAAATTGACTCAATTAGGATGTTTGGCATTACAAAGGAGTTAGAGAAACATGCATAGATGAAAAGAAATGCAAGTTCAAATATATCATGAGACGCTTGAAAGGCAACGCTTGTGGGGAGCTTGGCTGCCACATGACCACGTCATTGAAGAACATCTTCCAGTGGAAGACATGGGACTATGGCAGATCGTCGAAGACGGCTCCATTTTTATGCTTCCACGGCCCCGAGCAACATGGTGTTACATCTACCACAAGGCCTATGACGGGTCTCGGTGGCATGGTGCAGCGGAGTGTCGCCGACGGGCACATGTGATGGGCGTATGCAAGATTGTGATGTTGTCTGGCATCGCGGTGACGTCGACGATGGAACGGCCTGGCGAGGTGAATGCATTGATTACTCCTGAAGATGCGACGGCTGAAAATGGTGGCAGCTGATTCTAGACCGTGCGCATGTGGTGCTTGCAGAGGGTCTAGCTTGACTGGTTGGTGCTCTCAGCTTGCTGGCAGACGGCTTGTTGAGGCCACCGGAATAGATGTTTTATGTTGATAAGTGGTCAGGGCACATCATCAAGTGTGTCGGTGTGCGACAGTAGTTGCCAGGAAGGTGGCTTTGGGTTGATCCATGTATTTATTTTGTTGGGCTCTGTTGAATAATATCATAAAATATCTATGTGCATCGCCAAATGGAGAGGCCGGGGTTAATCCTTCATTTCGGAAAACCCAAGCAACAAAAGAGAAGAAAGGTGGGCGCCAACACCGGGAAGGGGGTCAACCATTTAAATCATTTTGTTTTGCTTTTTTCAAAGAAAATCCTTTCCTAACTTGCTATGTGTGAAATATTTACTAGGAACATATTTACCCTTGATCTACATATGGCTAAGGTCAAATAATTTCTCTCGTGTATATTTACCCTTGTTCAACAAAAGAGGCATGGAGTTTTAAAATCACTCTTTAAAAACATATACTCGGTGATCTAAATGCTCTTATATTTCTTTTACTTCTGAAAAACAGCTGATTGTGGGCTGTACAATGCAACAAATAACTGACACAAGGCAAATACGTGATGCCTGTTTTACTCTTGCACTGAAACGCTCCCAGCAAAAAGAATCTCGTAACGGCCATGGCTCACGAGTCTTGAGTGGTTTCCTTTCGTGCTAATGAGTTTCCATAACAGAGTTGTGTGTGATCATCTCCTACGTACCAAAGCACATGGAGACGGGATCATGCAGTTCGTCGCTGAAACGCTTACGTTGCTTGCTTGACTTACACGTTTTGTGGTAGTACTCTGTACCGGCCTTTTCATTTGTACTTGCAATGATTTTCAAATTAAATTGGTAAAAGTAAAAAATGAGCAAATGGACGCAGAGTCACAGCCTGGCATGCTTGTAGTGCAACCTAGCTGTCCGCTTAAGCTTAGAGGAGGAGAAGTCAGCCCGATGACGGCACGGTACATGTCATCTCCATTGCATTTCTTCCAAGAACACTGCTGGTGTATTGCTGCATTGATTCACAAGGAGGTCTACTACTACTCTGGTGCACATCAAGCATGTCTGCCACTGTTCAACCATCAAGTGATATCATCATGCCATGCACCTGATTCTTGAGTGGAGCATAAATGCAAAAGCTTCTCCACGCAAAAAAAATAAATTCCTCTTTGCCTGCGAGGAAGTGCTCTGATTTGATTTTCTGCACAGCCTGTCCAGCTAGAATCCCGGTCTGTGGGGTTCTTCCAGGGGGCGGGTGAAGAAACAACGAACGAGCAAAACAAATTGGTTCCAAAAATAAAAATAGGGCTGCAACACGTTGGATGCTCTTTAAAAAAAGAAACGCACCATGCACTAGCGGTTGCCAAATGGAGAAATGATAGTCAAATACTACCAGGTTTGCAACTACATTTAGTGACCCATAGTTTTCTTATAATGGTTGCGTGAGTGGTAGTTGGACATCCCTTCTCTTCTTCATTTTTTTCTCGTTATTAAGCTGATGGATGTCATGGCATTATCATGAATTTATGGGCCTGCCTTATAGTAGTACAGTCTAGCAGCACGTCCTGATCAAGCATACTATTAAACTGGACCCTGATTTTGTTCAACTGTTGGAACTTGGCATCTTTGTCTATTGAGCCCTAATTCCTAAATCGTTAGTCGTCACCGTTCAGGTGCCCGTAAGTTAAGAGATCAAGCCCACCACACCACCCCAGCCAGCAGCGTCCCCAACAAATTATTGTTGCCGTCACACACATTATTTTCATGGGCGTATTGTTTATTTTTCACTCGCGGCCTCATTCTTGTCCACCAAGAACTGCACAGTAATAAACCATACAACTATGTCATCATGCATGGTGCAACAGCAACCCAGCTGCAACTGTACAACACAACCTCAGAGCAAAGAGGCCACTCCTTGAAACAGAGGCAGAGCGCGCGCCAGTGTCGCTGTAATAACGCAGGCTGCCGGCGTGGAGTCCACAGTAAAGGAGCCGGCAGCGAGGTTGGTGGCGTCGGCTGGCGCGGCCTTAACGCAGCTCCAAGCGATGCGACGTCGATCGGGAGTAAACATATCCACTCGCCGGCGGCAAAGGTCGCCATTGGCGACGCACTCGAGCGCTCCGGCTCCACTCGCCGGCGAATTTTCCAAAAGATCTCTTCCCGGCGTGGGAGATAGATTGATCGACGGGGACGGATGTGCCGATCGACGCCAGCGGCAAACCAAAATAATCATGATGTGATCGATCGGTGGCGGAGAAGACCCCGTCCTTGTTTAATGCCCGCCGTGCGGAAAAGCGGGCGGAATTGTGATAAAAGATCGCCGGAGGCCGGAGCGGGGGATTGGTTAGCACGCTAAGCTAATCATCTAGGCTGGCTAGGTATCATCGAGTGCCTGATCGAAGTTGTTCCTTCGTACCGCCACTTTCTCCAATAAAAAGGAAATGCTTGGATCGTTTAGCTAGGCCGGCTGGGGGCTAATCCTGCTTTTGGTGAGAAAGTTAGGGGGGGTGTAAATGTACTTAAGGATCTGGATGGACCCATGGCATTTGAGTAATTGGAGCTTTGGTTTATGGTTAGGTGGGTGTTTCCTACAGCCGTGTTAGGTACATCTCCATATGGGCATAAAATAGGTTAAGCATGTAGCTTCATTTGGAAGGTGGAATTTCTTTTCTTGGTGAAAGGTGAAAAATTCTTGAGGTTCTATCCCAATGTGTTATTTCGTTGCAAAGTTACTATGGTGGACTATTTGAGGCTCACGAATCTCTTTGGAATTTCCGATGAGACGGTATATTTCTTCGGTGATTTGAGGAACTTTATCATGTTATACACGAACGCTTGAATTCATGATACGTCCAATGGAAGTGAAATACACTAGTAGGGAAACAAAATTCCGTTAGTACAAAATGATTTTGAAAGGAAATAAAAGATATTGCGACCCGAAAGGAGGCCATATTTGCAGTGTTCGCATAGTGGTATTGCACAAGCAAAATTTTGTGATAGATAATCCTATAATAATTCGGATAAAACCACCAAACATGGTTGGGAATCTAGTGTATTCTCTTCTCTCACCAAGGGCATGTGAACTGGTTGATAAGGCGGTCTTTTTTACTGTCATGTTAATAATGAATGTTTGCATGTTCTTAAGATTATGCAGGGATAGAAATTAAATTAGAGAAGTATGTAACTGAGAGATGACAATTGTACAATGAAGATAATTGTCTTATCTTCCTTACTGAGAATTATCTCGATCAAAGAGAAAGCAATTTTTTCCATCTCTCTCCAAACTAGCAATCATCCTTTGTGGTACTACTAAGATAGCACCGTTATACGTATCCTAACCAGCAAACCTACTGCACGATTTTTGCAACCCAAAAGAAGGTAATAATCGTAGTGTTTGGATAGTGGTCCTGCATCAAAAAACTTTTTGATAGATGATTCCTATAATAATTTGGATAAAACCACCAACACGGTTCAAAATCTAATATTTCTAAGATTTACACTGCTTGATAATTATGCCTTTCCTCCACCTTCTTCCACCAAGGGCATGTATAGTGGTTGGTAATACAATAACTTCTTATGAAATCCATGTCACCTAGAGAAGATAAAAGACATGATATACCGTGGATGATGTATTGGTGTTATGTCTAACAATTAATTTGAGAGAATTTTCGTTTATTAACAGGGCAATTCTCTTCGAGCTTATTTAATGAATCGGGCCCTAAGGGACCACGTTTCAAAAAAAATCCTTCTCATAAAAACAAACTAGGAAAATATTTACCCAAGAGATGCCATCTTGTACAATTGAGAGAATTTTTATATCTCCTTTATTAAGAGAAGGAAAACCTTTCTTCCATTGCTCTTTCTTCTAACTCGCAGGTGGCACCATTGTGCATGCCCTAACCATTTAATGCATTTTTCTAATTTGTGCATTCTATTGTCCACTATCCAAAAACCTGTTATGCGCAACTTATGGGGTTTGTCCTTTTGTAGGGCCAGCAAGCCATAGTATTTCAATGCTGCATGCTCCTTACTTTGCTTTTTTGAATTAATATGTTACAAAATGTCCATAAACCAAATATATGGAAGAACTGGAATCTCATTGCGCATCTTCAATAAGTTAGATGCAAGTGTTCCTCTTGTTCAAGGACCATCCAACAAGTCTTAAATAAAATCAGTGTGTGGTCTCACAGAGCAAAGTTGTTTGTTTCTGTCACTGTAATACCTAGATTTGAACATCACGAGGATCCACACATGTTGATGACTTTTTTGTATCTGCAAGGGACACATATGCGTTTGTGTGTGCACGATTATGAATCCATATAGTCGAAAACATTTTTTTTAGAGTCTACATAGTCTGAGGGCCTATTTAGTTCAAAGGACTTTTATAGGAATATTAGGCCATATACAATGCAAAGTGCTCCAAGCGTTGCTTACAAAAACGAACCCATTTCTATTTGGACCCCAATAGCCAGCGGACATTCACTATGAGAAGTGGCATTTGTGAACGTTTTTGCTGGTAGTTTCTTCAGAGATGCATGACAATTTCTTCAGAGATGCATAACAATTTTTGGAAAGAAGGACATTTTGTGGCGAAAACGGGCAAAAATTGCTATCTGCTACTACCTAAAAATGCCATAAAAGACGTTTGATTGTCATCCCCTCCCAAGGAACGTTCGCCGGTTAGTATTTCCATTTTGTTTAAGCATTAGTGCTTATTAATATAGCACATATGCTTAATTAGGCACATCTATTATAGAAACAATCATGGGTGCTTAAGGAAAAACAACATTATTTTTATAAGCACCCCTCTTAGCACTTTGCAGTGTAGATGACCTTAAACGGGTTATCGAGGATTTTGTTTCTTAGAAAAAAACATATTATGATTGCTTGTTTTTTAGGATTAGGAATTCCTGCGGTCTAGTTTTCATGCAATTCTAAAGAAATTTCCACTGATTCTAACCTAAGGAGTTCTAAACTTTGTTTCAATAGCAACTATCTCATACACTCATTCCTTTAGAAAAAAAATCATGTGCTTCTCTCATGAGGCAGACAAACAACATCATGTGTTTTCATTTCGTGGAGTAATTCATAAGCTTTTTTTTTCTTCTATTCCCATGTTGCTGAAATCTTACGAACCAAGGATGTGATGAACATTTTGTTGACAAAATATCAATTGTTGCTTGGCCAACAAGTGGAGACTCTAAGTTGACCGCTGATACCTACATCATTATAGCAAATCAAGGATTTTCATGGGTACCAAACTTTTACATCAAATCAAGGATTTTCATTGGTACGAGCATATCTACCTATAGTGGAGTAATATTCTCAACATTTTCCATCTAGAGAGTCCGCATGCGACTTTATATCGTCTTTTTAATTTTTATTTTGCAGGAAAATTCCGTATCATCTACTACGTAACATTATTAATACCGCTTGTTTCCCACACTGGCAAAATTTAGTGCCCCGGGGTAGTAAGATGCGTATATGAGTGGAATATATAAGTCGATCAATCATTGTGAACCCAAACCGGCAGCTAGGCATCAAGCTTTAGCTTGGAAAAAGAGAGGAAATTATATAAGACCAAAACTGTGCTTCTTGGGTTGGGAACGATATATGCATGGGTCCATATCCTCCCCTAGTTTCATAGGCTTTTTCCACGGAATCGGCTCAATTCCTTGATCGGATTCTCCCACCCGGCCCTCGACACCCGACCGAAAGAGACTTGCATCACCATGTACGCCATGCGTGCGTACGTGCGCGCAGCATGCTAATGCATGTAGATAGCCACTGTGATCGGTGGCCGGCCATGCGTGCATGTAGCTAGCCGGCGGCCGTCGACGTAATACGCGAAATATATTGTTCCTTTATGTGTTAACGAAAGGCACTCAATCACCCTAAAAAACGAGAAAAACGCTTAATTAGGCGATGAATTGACACGAGGCGGATAAGCACGAAGCTTGGAGCCTAAACCTGGGGGACGAGGCGATTGGTAGGAATCTATAGGACAGAACCGAGTCCAAAAACAACTTATGACGAGGGTAAGAAAAAGGAGACGGTGGCCGTCCGGTCCCCGACCCCGATACGCGAAGCCAGCCAGCCATGCGTGGCGTCGCGTCGGCCCCTCGCCCAGCCCATACGGGTTTTGTCGCCTTGGTGCGTCGTCTTTCCTTTCCTTTCAGCCCCCGTGCGCGTACGCGCTTGCCGGTATCTCCATTCCATCAGTTTTGTTTCGAAAATGGGAAAATGATAAACGAATGAGTACAAAGTAAAGATCACCGGACCTTCCCCAAATCCAGTAGTCAGATCAACAAACGAACAAACAGTGCGCGATGATGGTTTTCTTTCCTATTCCAATTCGAACTGGAGTAGCACTCGATTGCGCAGTAGTTTTTTTTTTTGTTGTTGTTATTCTTGAGAAAGTTAAAAGAATTACTATTGCAGCATTTCATTTTTGTAACTGCTCACACCCACCACGAATTAGAAATTACAGTCAAACTTCTACCAGTCATTAAATACTAAACTGTACATAGTACATGTAACATGTTGGCATAAGCACATGCAATTAGCCAACTAACCGCCCTCTAGTTAAACAAACATCCACCATAGTCTAGTAGCTAGGAGGGAAATATGAACCTAGGCAGCTACTGAGTGCCTAAATATATCGCTAGTGGAGGCGATAAATAACGAGCTAATTGATGCAACCACGCGAGAAAGAAGTCGTTCCCTTGCTTTAGCTAGTGGACTTGATCGGATTGGATTGGATCCGGTGTTGGTAATAGTAGATTAGCTAGTGAGAGCCACCACCACACACCGGCCAGGTTTTGGCAGTCTAATCCGGCGCCTAATGATTACACCGATGGACTTTTGGCAGTGCCAAGTCCATCCGATCGATCTCTCAAAGACCCTAATGGCATAATTTTGGAGCGAACTTAATCATCATGCCATGTGCACACGGGTGGCCTCTCGTGTCCTTTTCTGCTCGGCACTCGGCCAGATGCACCGCACTGTGCAGCCCTAACAGAGTTTGAAAAGCACATAACCAAGCTTGCCAAAATATCATAGAGTAGATACTTGAAAGAAACATTTGGACCTTCCAGACAGAAATACTAGTCACATTTGTAATATATATAGTTGAAATCTATATGTATAGTAAGTTTTAAAAATTGCACAAACAGATCGCAAGGTAAAAGATGGAAAGTTCTAATCTGTCCTCTACTAAGCGTTCTCTTTTACAACTTTAAAAACCTACACGGATTGCTTCATCTTTGAGTCGATCTTTCGGGTTTCGATCCTCTTCCTTGAATTTGTCCATCGCGATGGATTAGATGGAGCTCTGGCGTACATTCCTGCCGACTTCTTGGGGCAGCAAAGTTAGTGTTTCTCGCTATGCGTACGCGACAATGAGATTTGGTGCCAGATACTTCAGATTGATTTAAGGATTCAATGACGACGACTACGGCTTCAGGATACTAGTCTGTAGGGGCACATGCACGAGGACTTCTAGTTTGTCATCGATAAGGTCAGGCCGACCTCAGTATGGCGTGTCGGCAGCTCATTCTAACGGCGGCTATAGCCGTTCGATGGTCCAGGGGTCCTGTTTTTATTTTTATTATGGTTAGGGTGCCTTGTACTTTCAGGAACAGAAAAAAAGACAGGATGCACCGCAATTTCGTTAAAAATATACAGGAGTATGGAGTAACCATGATTAAGAAGGCCGTGTAGAACAATTATTAGGCGCAACTATTGCGAGTGGCCGTACGTCTGTTAGTCATGGACATGCAGTAATCTCACAGATTCGGCGCCAACCCCTAGCAGAAGACTTTTTCGCTCCCTGCGCACGATACAGTCCCGGAGTCCACTGTACTGCCTGCTTAAACTAAGGCCTCCTTTGATTTGGAGGAATTTTATAGGATTTTCATAGGATAGGATTTCTATAGGAAAAATTCCTTCAGAGCTCTTTGGTTTGTAGGAATGAAATCCTATTCCTATGGAGGAATTCTTCCTATCCTCCACATTCATAGGAAAACAAACATTAGCCTAGACTCAATGGAAAAAATCCTATGATGTGAATCAAATGGCATCTCTTTTTCTATTCCTATGCATAAGATTTGAGATGCATGTCATCTCATTTCCTATGACTTTCCTATTCCTATGATTTTTCAATCCTATGAACCAAAGGAGGCCTAAGTGTGTATCCGCGTTGGCCGTTTCACTCGAGAGAAACGATCGAAAACTTGCATGTGTACGCGATGTGGTGCGTCGTGCCTGCTTCGGAGGACGGGAAAGTGATTTCCTTTGGAACACGGGAACCCAACGCGAGATCCAATAAAATGTGGTGCGCCGAATCCGACTTCGATCCACGCAACCCGTAATCGTCATCGTGCTGCGTGACTTCCCTGCGTTTCGACCGTGGTTTAGGCTGGTCATAGTGGAGAGTAACTTAGACTAGTAACATACATATGTTACTAGTCTATGTTACTACCTTCATAGTGAGTAGTGTCATAGGTGTGGTAACATAGTTGCCTTCATTTATTACTTTGTAGACTCATTATGCATTGGAAACCGCTATGTGATGGTAACATATTATGTTACTCTATTTGCCTCTCTCCTCATTAACTACTTGCCACATCACCAATTTTGCTTATGTGGCATCTATGTTACTACCTATGTTACTCCCACTATGACCAGCCTTAGACCAACTCCAACGCGGCGATTCATTCCGTTCACGTGTGTCTGTTTGGATCAGCGTGGACAGAAAAATCGGTCTAACGCACCGACCTAAACAGACGCGCGTCTTCTTTTCATCCGCGTGTCAACCCATTTCCTGTCCATTTTTAACCGGATTTGCGTTGGTGTGGACACGAGACGAACACACGCCCGCGCCCGCCTACTTCTCCCCCCTGGCCTGGCATGTTGGTCGGTTGCACATTGGTCATCCTCTCTCATTCCAACAACAAACACTTGCATGCCTCCTTCGCCGCCGACGTCGCCACCCAGTTTTTCGGTGACTCTGCCAGCTGCCGGCGCCGCAACATCTCCTCTGCAACGCCGCCACCTCCCACGTCGCCCGCCACCGCCGTCTTGCCGCCGGGGAACCGAAAAGTTCCCACCCCCGCTCCCCCGACACAGCCGCGATCGTGACCAAGAAGCCGCCTCGCCGCCCCGGCCATATCCTCACCGGCACGCTCGTCGGACGCCGGCATGGCAGCTAGCTGGTCCGTGTGCGCTGCGACTCCCTTCGCCGACCGTCTCCTTCGTCGATGCCCGCAAGTTGTTCAATAGTTTGCCAAGATGCAAAATGGACTCCGCCGACAATTTCTTTTTTCACAATTTCTTCTCGACTCCGACGATTCGTCGTCCAATGAGGAGGAGGAGATCTTGGCTGCCATGTTGGTCCATCACCACCTCAATAGCCAGCGCCCGGTGTTCCGTGGCTCCATTCCGGACCATCTTCCGGCGTTGAATCGCAACCGAGAGAGCGGGCATTTCCCTCTTTGGAAGGACTACTTTGACACAACAAATCCGTTGTTCAAACATCAGAAATTCCACCGTCGTTTCTGTATGAGTAAACTTCTTTTCAACCGTATTAGAGAGGGGATGGTCGGCTATGATGACTATTTCGAGTGCAAAGAGGATGTCGTTGGAAAGATTGATTTCTCCTCTTATCAGAAATGCACTGCCACCATCCAAATGCTTGCATACGGAGTGTCGGTGATCTTGATGAATGCGTCTGTATGAGAGAGTCTACATGCCTAGACTCCCTGTATAAGTTCTGCAAGACTGTTATTGTTGTGTTTGGCCCTGAGTACTTGAGAGAGCCGACTCCTGAATATACAGACCATTTGTTGGCGATGAATGTCAGCAGGGGCTTCCCACGAATGGTTGGCAGCATAGACTGCATATGCACCAGGAGTGGAAGAACTGCCCTTCACCTTGGCAAGAGTATAAGGGCCATGTCAGGGCTTGCACTGTCATACTTGAGGTCATGGCGCCTCAAGATCTTTGGATCTGACACTCTTTCTTTGACATGGCCGGAGCACACAATAATATCAACGTGCTTCAGCGCTCGCCAGTGTTTGCTAGGCTTGTTGAAGGCAACATCCCATCGGTGAACTTTACTATCAATGGCCACAACTACGACAAAGGATACTACCTGGGTGACGGTATCTATCCTCAGTGGACCACTATTGTGAAGACAATCCCCAACCCTGTCGGAGAGGCGAGAAAAAGATTTTCCCAAGAGCAAGAGATTGTTAGGAAGGACGTCGAGCATGCCTTTTGTGTTTTGCAATCTCGATGGGGTATCGTTCGGTATCCTGCTAATACTTAGAGCACGCAGAAACTGTGGGAGGTGATGACTGCTTGTGTGATCATGTACAATATGATCGTAGAAGATGAGCGCCCGAAATGTCTGTACGATCAAGGGATTTAGTTTCAGGGTGAGAATGTTGTGCCTGAGCATGGAGGAGCGGCAACGTTTGAACAGTTCACCTAATTTAATCATGACATGCATGATTGGGAAACTCACATGCAACTGCAAAATGATTTGGTTGAGCATATGTGGGCTCATGTTGGCAACCAATAGATGTATCTTTTTTATTCGGCTTGCAAAACTATGTGAGACATTTTTATTTTTATTTGGCTTGTAAAATTATGCTATTTATTTTGTTGAAACTATGCTATTTATTTGGCTGTGGACTATATGTTTGCTTGTAAAATAATACAAAAGTTGTGTGAAATAATGCATTTTTTGTGCTATATGATGAAAAAGGGCAGCCAGCCGGCTACGGCACATATGGGTCGGCGCGTAGGGCGCATTGCCGACCCAAATCTCAGACCAAGCAGACGCCGGGCGGGCGGCCGATCCAAACGGACAAAAGACGGACAAAAACGCCGCCTGATTGGGTCGACGCGCTGGAGTTGCTCTTAGTTAGGCTACTCCATAACTTTCAATTAACAACTAGAGTACTTTGATGACTAGATTGAGATAGACTTTGGTCCGCTTTATAAATAAAGTCATCATCATTCGAGTGAAGTAAAAAAAATAGTCTGGTTAAACATCAGCACAAACATATCCACATATATAAAGCATATAAAATTAGGGTTCCTCTGCATCCTGCCGGCGCCGGCGCCGGTCTGCCTCGTCTCCGGTGCCCTTAGGGCCATGGAGGCGCCGTGGATCCCGACCCTTACCAGTTGGAGGGCTCCGTTTTTTGATGTGTTTTTTAGTTTTGTTAGGGTTTGTGTCCTGCTCAGGAAGACGAGACGTGCGGCGGCTCTAAGAAGATGGAATAAGGTTCTCCCGCCTAGCCCTCGTTCCGGTGGTGCATCTAGCATCATCAGTGGGCGTGTGGAGGTGTGTCTCCAGCAGATCTGCCTTCTGCCTTTGGTGAATTTGCTTAGATCTGTTCGTCGTTTGTCTACGTACATGTGTCTTCAAGTTGGATCCTTCTGATGTATGCGACTCTTCATCGACATCGGTTTATGTTCTAGTGCACTAGTCCTGTGGGGTCTTAGCACGATGATTTTTTCGATTGTCTGCTATAACAAGTTTTGCCCGGCTTCGATGAGGAAGGGGCGATAACGGCGGCGCGCCTTCGGCTTGCTTCAGTGCTTATAGTCGTTGCTAGGTGGTTTTTGAATCTGGATATAATTTTTATCATTTCTGGTGTTCGTTGTACTGCCATGATTGAAGATGAATAGATTGGATGTTTTCACGAAAAAAAATTATTTTAAACTTAATGGGCATGCTTCGAGGCAAGTCGGCGGGTGGTAGCATCATCGCATCCATCACAAGGCCCAACCCATCACCATCTTGTTGTTTGATGACCAGCTTAGTTTGTTTCAAGTACAAACAAGAGTTAGGGCTCGTTTGAGTTTTGATTCAAAGAAATTCCATAAGATTTTTGAAGGATTAGAATTCTTGGGGATTTTTTCTTACATAGGTCTTTTTTTTTGAAATAGAGGCATAAGATTTGCCTGATCAATTAAAAAGGAAATAATAAAGTTTTACAAAGAGCCCACAATCACGGCATGTCAATTACTCGCACGACATAATACCTGCTAGTTTTTTGGCGCCCGCTATAACCCAAAGTTTGGTCTCCTCTAGAATGATAGTATTACATTGGTCATTTGATTTGTGGAACTGTATCATGTAGGATTTTTTCCTAGGAATTATTTGTACTACATTTCATATAAGATCTAATATTGCAAACCAACCCTTTTCACAATTTCTTTGTTTTTCTTGCAATATCAAACACTCTCTAATTCAATCTAGGCCAGATGTTCAGTGTTCATCGGATGTCCCGCGGCTTGATGTTCCACCGTGAAAGATCATGGATGTTGCCTAGAGGAGGGTGAATAGGCGCTTTAAAATAATTATGATTTAGGCTTGATCAAATGCGACTAAAACTAGTGTTTAATTTGTCAAGCACAAAACCTAAAATAACTAAACTAACCTATGTGCACCAACAAGTTATGCTAAGCAAGATAAACAACTAAGTGATAGCAAGATATATATCATGAAACACTATGGCTATCACAAAGTAAAGTGCATAAGTAAAGGGGTTCGGGTAAGAGATAACCGAGGCACGCAAAGACGATGATGTATCCTGAAGTTCACAACCTTGCGGATGCTAATCTCCGTTTGGAGCGGTATGGAGGCACAATACTTCCCAAAAAGCCACTAGGGCCTCCGTAATCTCCTCACGCCCTCGCACAATGCAAGATGGCGTGATTCCGCTAAGCGACCCTTAATGTACAAAAGTTTATGTTTTAAAAAGATCTATCTTATCTGAATTTTCTGTTCACCTCGGAGCAGATGTGCTGGTGATCAGCTATGGATTTTTGCTATATATGCATCACTTGGTTTAATGCTTAATTTTTTTGTGAGATTGTGCTTTTTGGTCTCGAGTTCATTTAGGCTGGTCATGGTGGGGAGTAACTTAGACTAGTGTCATATACATGACACTAGTCTAAGTTATTATCTTTATAGTGCAAAGTAACATAATAGTAGTGTCATAGAGGACTTCATTTATTAGCTTGTAGACTCATCTTGCCTTGAAAAGCGCTATGTTACAGTAACATATTATGTTACCACTTCTTATTAACTACACATCACATAAGCAAAAATTTCTTGGAGTGCGCTATGTTACTAGCTAAGTTACTCCCGCTATGACTAACCTTATGTGGAGTCATATACTACCAGGCAAATAGATTTAGGCCCTATTCGAAAATTCACCAGCTCCTAGAATCTGCGGAGCGGCAGTTTGCTCGCTCCCAGATTTCATACTACAGCTCCGTCCGCTCCCGGATCGGAGCGTGGAGCGGAGTATTCCCGAACAGGGCCAGTCCCAAAAATTTGTCCACCTGAGGTTTTCAACTGTTCGTTGCTAATACAGAGTGCGTCGCTCAAGTTAAACGTACACCGTTCAATAAGTGGAAGTAGCAGTTGGCAGCTCACCATGAGTTGACAGCCATCTTATCACCAACACATGGGCATTCATAATATTCCCGTAGGTGTATTGCGATTGTTTAAACATAATAACGAAGACCTATATATTTTTAGTGGAAAACTGCCAAAACTGCGGGTTAGGAACATGTCTGGTGAATAAACGGAGGCCACTTGGCATTTAAATTTCCACTTGCCTACGGCTATCTTGTGCAAGCAAAGACTCAAAGAGCGACCCGTCTTCAATTTTGAAATATCTCAAGTACAGTACATGTTAGCCGGAGAATTTGCGGATGCAAGCAATTCAAAAGGGGAAGTTTTAAATGAGATTATCATACTTGGATGAATCATTTGAGGCGGCCAGCTTCCTTAGTTTCAGGGCATTACACGGCGGCAGTAGGTGGCGAGAGATCATCGTGGTATATCATATCTTATCCAAATGTTCAGATATACTAGGATACACGTGCGGTTGCTTCACAGTTTTGGTGGATCTGCCTGCGTACATACGTAGGACCGCAAGAAGAAAATACGTGTACATTACATTTGGCTCAGAGCCGTCCCACCAATCAGCGCAAGGGAATTGCTTTGGCTACTTGCAGTGTGTAGCGTAGTACCCCATGCACAACAAGTGAAGCAACAAATAATTTGATCATATTTGAGTTTGGACCATATTGGCTCTGCTCTGTAGTGGATTCGAAGTAATGAACGACCAAGCCAAGTGATAAAATACTACCACAGCAAATGATCGAGATTCTTTTTCTTTCTTTTTTTGTACAACTTGTTTGAATTTGCTTGCTTGCCAAGTTGCACGTGGGATGGGTCACTTTCCGTTGATTGTTTTGAACGTGGGAATGGATGAAGTGTAAGCAACTGGGATCTAATCTTAATCGGGAGTCAACTGATTTCTGATGAATCCGCGGAATATATTCATTTGGGCCATGCAGTTTAAAAATAACCAACAAAACCCGCCAGTGCATTAATGACCAGATCAGCACTGACATTTTTCGTATGGGAATTAAAGTTGGTAGACCAATATGCGATCCATAGCTAGGTCATGACTAAAGAAAGCTAGGCTATGCCTGATTCATCCGTCGTACGTTCACTACTTGTTGACCAGATTAGTAGCCCGTTGTAAGCTTGTAATGGCAATGTAGATGAGTTTGTGCTGGAGTTTTTTTTTTCTTTTTCCCGGGGGAGTTTGAGCTGGAGTTGACCTCGCACGAGCATCTAGCCGTTGTGTAGCAGAAGTTGACTACTTGTCTACTGTCCCTGTGAATCTGTGATACTAGCTCATAGAAAACTTGGCGACCAAGATGTCTCAGGGAAATCAGATACTTTGTGGAATACTGGTACTTTTAAATCATCTTCTTCTCCTTTTATTTTCCTGAACATGCATTTTTATTGGCCGGCCTCGTGTTTTTTCTTGATTTTCTAGAATGCGCGGCATGCAGCGGACTGCGTGTCACACATGCTGCGCCCATGGAATGCATGGATTCGATTTGCCCGTAACCTTGTGTTTTTCTCTCCCTGGGGAAGGAATCGGCACTTTGCTTTGTTTACAACCTTGTTTAAACAAGGATTGTGCCGACGCCTTGAGCTGCGGCTTGGTGGGTGTGGGTGTAACGGACGCGCCAAGGAAGGCCAAGCAGGTCCATGCTGGGCACGGAGGCGGCGCCCATGGTACGAGCCAGCCAGCCGGCCGGCTGCGGTTCGCCGTGGTAAGCTGCAAAATGAAACTTCGGTCTACTACTAGCTAGTACGCCGCCCCGCAACCGACCGGGCTTCTCGCTATACGTGCGTGCGCTTGCGAGCCGCGCAATCTTCTCGGAGATCGCCGCGCGCGCGCGCTCCCGAAGCCACGGCACGTGCACGCGGAGGAGGAGGCGGCGACCTCGCTCCATGGCCCTTCTCTTGAAGGGCGCGCAGCCGGCGCCGCGCGCGCGCTGAAGTCGTCGCCTCTACGATCAGTCGGCATGGCCGCGGCCCGCGCATCCATATGGGCGACATGGCATGGGCCATTGGACCAGGCTTCTTCGCCTTGGCATGCATGCATGCGTGCGCTGGTGCATGCATCCGGATCCGGCCGAACCAGCACGCCCTGCGCCCGCCCCGCGCGCACGCCGCGCTGTGCGGTGCCGGTGCGGATAGAGCGCCCCATGCATGCATGGCCCGCGCACAGTGGACACTATCTCTGTGTTTTTTCTTGTTTTGTTGCGTATCGAACGGGCCGCGCGTCGGTGGACTTTTGGGACGTACGTACTTCTTGTGTGTACAGTCTACTGCCGAACATCACAGATAACATCATCAGTACATACGAGTGTCTCCACTTCATGAAACGCAGCCAGGCCAGGGTCAACTCCTTCTGTGCCCTGAAACTAGATATGACGAAGGCATATGATCGGTTGGAGTGGGAGTATTTACAAGCAATGATGATAAAGCTTGGTTTTGCAACATCATGGGTCCAGATTGTAATGAACATGGTAAGTTCAGTGTCTTTCTCAGTGCTCTTTAATGGCGAGAGACTCGACACTTTTCATCCATCCAGGGGCATACGACAGGGAGATCCGATTTCCCATATCTCTTTTTAATCGCAGCGGAGGGCCTTTCGTGCCTACTGAAATCCAGTTCTTCATCGACTCAGCTTGTAGGGATCAAGGTGGCAGCCACGGCTCCAGTCGTGAACCACCCTCCTTTTTGCTGACGATAGCTTGCTGATGTTTAAATCGAGTGTTGAGCGGGCTGTTGCAACATCAAACCTGTTGGAGTGCTACTGTATGGCATCAGGACAGCGAATAAATCACGAGAAGAGCTCTATATTTTTCAGCAGAGGTTGCCCTCAGACCATGAGGGACAGTATTAAGAACACTCTGAACGTACACAATGAATCTCTTAGTGACAGGTACTTGGGGATGCCTAGTGATGTTGGGCATGCAAAGAATGGTACTTTTTGATATTTGAGAGACCGGGTGTGGGAGAAAATCAGAGGGTGGATGGAAAAATTATTGTCTGCAGCCGGGAAGGAAGTGCTCATCAAGGCGGTAGCGCAGTCAATCCCGGTCTTCTCTATGTCTTGCTTCCGCCTACCGAGGGGTTTATGTGAGACCATTACAAAGATGATCAGACCGTTTTGGTGGGGCAGCAAGCAGGGGAAGCGCAAACCAAGTTGGGTAGCATGGGATGAAATGACGAAGCCAAAACACCTGGGAGGGCTCGGTTTCAAGGATCTGGAGATTTTTAACCTTGCACTACTTTCGAAACAGGCCTGGAAGTTGCTCCAGAACCCAACATCACTCAGTGCCCGTATCCTCAAGGGAGTATACTACCTTGATGACTCCCTGTTTGCAGCTCGATTGGGCAGTCACCCGTCACAGATATGGCGCGCCATCTTGGATGGGCGTGACATAATGGTGCAAGGATTATTGAGGATGATAGGGAATGGGGAAACCACGGAGATTTGGCACGACAACTGGCTACCCCGCACGGTGATGAAGAGACCGATAACTTCCCTAGTCCATGATCCACCTCAACTAGTTTCAGAACTCATCAACCACTCCACGGCTCTTGGAACGAGCTACGGGTGCGGGCAACTTTTATTCCAATCGATGCTGAGACAATCTTAAAAATTCCTCTTTGCAACAGACAAATTGAGGACTTCTGGGCTTGGAGTGAGGACAGGAGGGGTATCTTCACTGTAAGAACTGCGTACCGCATGATTCAGCAAAAGAAGCTAAGCAGAGAGGAATGGCTCTACGAGCAGGGAGGTTCATCTCATTCTCATGGAGATAGCGATGGCTGGACAAAGCTCTGGGGGATCAGAGTACCCTCGAAACTGAAAATCTTCTTATGGAGATTAGCGAAGAACACCACCCCGACAGCGGCCCTTCTGCATCATCGCAATATGGCGGACACACCTGCGTGCTGCCTTTGTGGAGCTGAGGATACATGGAGGCATGCTCTTCTAAACTGCACAGTATCAAGGAGCACTTGGGCAATGTCAACGGAGCTGATCATCGACGTTTTGAGCAGAAATGAGGAAACTGATGCGAAGAGGTGGATTTTTGCAATGCACAATGTGCTACCGCATGCAGAGTTTACTATCCTGGTAGTTACACTGTGGGCGTTATGGTCTTCCCGCCGTAAAGCGATCCATGAGCATATCTATCAGAGCCCTTTTTCAGTCCATGCTTTCATCCAGTCTTACATCAATGAGCTCAAGGTTGTTCAGACAGGCACGGCGAGGCCACCGGGCGCTCCGATACAGCGACCAACGGGCTGGATCGCTCCACCGGCGGGGCTTACAAAAATAAACGTCGATGCTGCAGTGGGAAGGGGAAGGAAACACGGAGCCGTGTCGGCAATATCAAGAGATAGCACTGGCCAGTTTTTGGGTGCATCGGTGGTGGTCTTTGGAGGCATATCCGATCCAGCGACACTCGAATGTATGGCGGTCAGAGAGGCACTAGCCCTCGCTGAAGATCTGAATGTGACAGACATCAAAGTGGCATCCGACTCGAAGGTGGTGGTCAATGACATCCGAGATAAGAATCCAACGGAGTATGGAGCGATCATACATGAAATAATGGAACGTAGTTCATCTTTCCTTTTTTGTAACTTTTGTCATGAATTTAGGAGCTCGAACACCGAGGCTCACAAGCTCGCGAGGCACGCTTTATCCTTTCCGGTTGGCCGACATGTTTGGTTGGGCCAGCCGGATGGACTTTCGTTCGTCCATGTAAACATTGTGACGTCATAAAATAAAGCTTCGGAGTTTGTCTAAAAAAAAGTCTACTGCCGAACCTTGTAGTTGTAGGGACTAGGACTTCCACCAGAGCATATACCCTGCCCTACCAAGGTCTGGCCTGATATATCGAAAGAAAAATTACAGGGCCGAAAGTCAAGAGTCTAAAATAACTAGACTCTGTTGCACGGCCGGGCTACATGGAATGACTTTCCGATGAGCGCCTACGGTAGTCGTCACCTGCATGCACGCATGCTCACTGTGCATGCCTGGACGCAGCTGGCCAGTTGCCCTTGTTTTTCTCTGTAGGCCGTAGCTACACAAAAGCCCACGGGCTCGGTAGACTCAGGAGCTACTCCTGCTAGTAGTAGTACTAGCTCACTACGCAGTCAGACGATGCTCCAGCGAATCAGAAGAGAATGTGTTTTCAGGACTTGACTTTATTCACAGAGATTTTCAGGACATGACCTGCCTGAAGAAAAGCAAAAAAAAAAAAAAAAAAAAAAGGAGCACCCTCCGTTTTGTACCTTTTCTACGGGACGACCGTCCACCAACCTTAATTTGGAGGTCCATCGACTGAGCTTCACGTTCCTACTACCACGTCAGATCAACAAATATTTCCAGGTGCCTCTCGCTCTCAGAACCAGCGGCTCCGACACGTACGCGGAAGCATGAAATTACCGGCGAACGGCGACTTGTGAGGATGCAACAAAAGGAAATCATGACGAGTTGAAGCATGCCATCATTCCGTGTACTCCAGAGAGGCAACCATTTTACATGGACCAGCGCCCGCAACTCAACCATCCAAAGATCACTTTGCTCCCCGGGGACACAGTGCAGTTTATTTCCTTGCGAGAAGATTCGCATGATTCTCCTCCCAGTTCCACCACGGCCACGCACTCCCCAAAAGGCTTCTCAAGCTGCCTAGATTTCCTCCCTCCCCACCTGGCCAAAAGCTAGCTCGCCGGTGCACATCGCCGCTGCCTGCCGGTACTACCTCACACACATACACATGCACTAGCGGCGAGATAGTGTGGGTGTGGGTGGGGAGGTGAGGTGAGAAGACACCACCAGATTGACCGCAAACGACAGCCATGCGTGAAGCTACCTATCTACACTACACTACACCACACGCTTGCAAGTTGCATGTTGCATGCAGCGGCAGCGCCAATGCCGACGGCGATCCAAACAAAACAAATACTACACGCACAGCACACCGTTAGCTCCACTGCGATAGCCTGTCTCCCTCCTGTCTGCCCCTGGGGGATCCCGATGCCGCCATGGTTTGGACGACGGATCATCATTGCGTGCACTCACTGGACAAGAACATGTCACCTCCACTGGACTGGCTGGCCACTGCCGCACTCTACCTACATCCAGCAGGGTCTAGTATCCATCTGGGATCGTCTTTGGTTGGTCCGTAGTGCCCGGTAGGGCAACGCTACACCAAAGTACTCCAGCAAAGCGCGCGGTGAGACGGATCGATACGTGCGCGGCTTACGAACACACCGGCCTACCTGGTGGCTCCACAGGCTCGGGGGTTGGGTGGATAAACGGCCAATCAGGCTGCATTAGCCCGGTGGATGTACGTGTTTTAGGGCGCACCGGCGCACCGAAACGGGAGGCGATGGGCGGGTCCACGACCCCGTGCTGCTCGCTCGCTGCGCCGGCGATCGAGGATGTATACGGTGGTGGTGGTGATGGCCGTCATGCCGGCGTCATAGTGCGGGTGTGTGGTGCGTGCCGGCTCATCTATCCTTCGTTAACCGCGCGCAGGGCCGATCTAGTGGACGGCCGAGATTGGCATTATGTGCATTACATGCATTAGGGAGTACTTGAGGAGACCCATGGTGACGCGAAAAGACGTTTGTTTTCGTAAGGAATATATTTGTGGAAAAGGACAAGGAAAATGAGAGGAAATGCCTGTCAAGTATGCCGAATATGTACTGCCATCCTTGAGAGAAACTCCAAATATTCCGATGCAAATCCGACGGAAGATAATCCCGCTTTTGATGTGGAAGTTCACCATCCGCGTAAAAAGCTCTGCTATTTCTGTACGAGAAGCCTACTTCCACGCCAGGATACCGATACAGTGGCTGTCACATATTTCCTCGAAACCAGACATAAAACATCCTCCAAGCCCAAGGTATCTGATTCCAGCGGGTGATGGTGAAAACATTTATGCCCACTGAGGCAAGAAAGCGCGCGGGTAGTGCAGATGTACCAGACCTGCATCGTCATTCCTCTGCACGCATGCCATACATACAAGCAAGCGGCAGCAGGATTTGACTGAGGGGATGTGAGAACTCAATCCTACCATGGAAACCAACCCCCGGAAAGCAAGAGCTAATGGTGGATCTAATAAAGTGACAGTAGCTTTGATATGTTGGTAGCTGGAGCCCGGTGCACATGTAGAGATGATCAGGCTTTGGGACTTGGATTTTGTTTGACAGCAATCGAAAACCTGACATTTAACAGCCGCTGTCAGTTCAGTCTCTGGCTACTAGAGGATGTCTTGAGCTTTTGGTGCAAGAAGCAAATGGACCCGGCTGTTTTTGTCCTAGATCGTGGTTTTTTACTTGTTTTTTTTCTCTTAGCCCATCCTCTTGGCTGGTGACGACAAGTTGGATTATTGGGCCGTCCTATCTCACTCACAACGTGGCCCATTGCTCGGGTGTGAAATTATTGTTAGTACAAGCATCAGTCCGGCCATGGCATCATGTCGAGTGATGGATGCAGTAAATTGATTCACAAGCATGACACATATTGCTTGTTTTTTCCTTTGATTCTTTTCACGTCAGCCATCACCTTCAGTGATCTTCTACCAATAAGAAGCAAACATGCTTGGCTATTGTCCAGCGGGTAAAGGTTCTATTGTTTTTTTTTTTGAAACGGAGGCAAATTTTTTGCCTCATCGATTAATTAAGAAGAAGAGAATTGCCCAATTAATTATGGAAAATCGGGCGAAAATCATTACAAACGTACCACAGACGAACTACTCACATGACATGAAACCCCACAACGACACATACGCCCCTCCAAACTAACAACAACCAACCTCGACATTGTTACCACACCAAGTGACCCAAGAAGAACAGCTCGACACAAGACATCATGCTCCTCCCAAACAACAAAGGCAACCCAGTCCAAGAGGACGAGCCGAGAGATCGGAGATCATCCATCAAGCAAGCACATTCGTCTTGCCTATGGCACCACTCTTGCCTTTACCGACCTTCTTTGATTTGCCCCTTATTGGCGTCCCAGTTAGGAGGCAAGCAATTGACCTACCCAAACCAGGTCTAGCAACCTCCACGCTGGCAAGCAAGTCACAAAGCTCCTTTGCGAAGAGAGCATTAGAATTTGGAGCAGGTGCCGACACACTTGACTCGATGGTCATGCCACTCATAGGGACCACTTGCTCGATGGTCACAGGCGAGGGAAGGGTAGCAATATCTGAAACTCCATGCTCCACGACGCTGAGTGCTAGGCCGCCTGACACTTGACAAGGCTCCACGGGGGGTGGTGAGGGCACCAAGGCCACCTCTGAAGCCAGGAGAGATCCCAACTTGAGCTGCTCCGTCGGCGGAGGCGAAGCAGGTTTCCCACACAATATTTGTAGCTCGGGCATGATCTGCAGCACCGGAGACACAACCTCGGCACAGGCCTCACCCTCAAAGCCCGTCAACACAGAGGGCGTCAAACTGGACCAAGCTACCGAAGAGCTCTGCATCTGCCTCATCCACGAAGCCAACAACAGACTCAACCATGGGAGCCGGTGCAACAGGGAACCTTTGCAGAGCAGCCTCCGCACGCTCTAAAAAGCTCCCAACACGCACTAACCAGCCCTGCAAAGAGTCAGCGACCTCACGAAGCAGCTTAATTGCCTCCTCCACATCCTTCCAGGTGGAACTCGAAGCAATCAACGAGGAAGGCAATGAATCCTGACAAATAGTCTTCATGTTGCATAGTGCCTCATGGATCCCTGATGTTGGTGGAGACGCAACAACTGAAGCCCAAGAATGGGTCGGCGGCCGAGCAGAACATGAAGCATGCGGCGACGGTGCCGGCTTGCAGCCATCCCGTGCACGGTGTCCCGAGCAGAAGCATTGCTTACACCGGATCGGACTCGTGCATCCGGCTGCCCGATGGCCTTTTGCGAAGCAACGAAAACATCTGTTTCTGAGCCACGCAGGTTGCCGGGGACGTTGCCGAGGCATGAAAGCCAAAGGTGGCGGAGGCTCCAAGCGCACACGGCGGGAGGGATGTGTCTAGTTTTCCTATTAGAGCTAGTCCAGTTCTCCAGCCTGAAAGTGTGTGCGCATTGTCAAGAGCAACTATAGTATAGTTCTCAAATAGCCTCAATTGACATAGTAATCGTCGATATGGTCATTTTGGTCTAAAAGACGACTCTAACTGAGTCGACATATGGCTCCAGATCACCATAATTTATAGGGGTGCTTGAATTTCAGCCTGCGAGCCTCTACGTTTGGAGGTTGCAGGGCTCCATCCACTAAACCGCTCGCGCAAGAGGGAAGTTCCACCTCACTCCTCGGCCTCTCGTGTGGGCCATCTCCTCTCCCGTGTGCCAACTGCCCGAGGCTGTTCGCATCATGTTTCCCGCCCATTTTCCCCTCACCCGCTATCGGTGTCAAAACCGGCAGATCTTGAATAGGGGGCCCAAGCTGTGCGTCTAAGCATCGATGGTAACAGGAGGCCAGGGGACACAATGTTTACCGAGGTTCGGACCCTCTTGATGGAGGCAAAACCCTACTCCTGCTTGATTATATTTGACGGGTATGAAGATTACATGAGTTGATATACCTTGAGATTGTAATAGCTAACCCTAGATGTCTAGCCTATGAGGATTCTAATGATAATGAAATTGTGCCCTCAATGGACTAACCCTTCCAGTTTATATACACACCGGAGGGGCCCTAGGGTTTGTACAAGGTCGGTTTATCAGGGAAGGAAACCTCCGGACTCTATTCTTGTCGTCCACGTACTGAGAAGTTCCATCCGGACACGGTAGATATCTTCAGCTTGATCCTGTATGGCCCATGCAACTCGGCCCATACTCCTAGGCCGGACGCCTGAGGACCCCCGAATCCAGGACTCCCTCACTCACCAAGTTTTCTTGTCGTCCATCGCCCATGGCTATTAAAAGGTCATCGTCATGTGTATAGCTGATATCCCCGTCATCCACAACCTCCACCTTCACTTACATCCCTATCGCTCACACCCTTCTTTCCCGCTGCCCACAACCTACAGTTACCCCCGCCACCCGCAACCACTCCCATATGAGGAGCTTGATTCGTCATGAAGCACTGTTCAATATTATACTAAGCATTTACTGGGGCTCTAGTGAAATCCTTAGGTGCTCCACCCTATGCTTAATATAATTGCAAGCAAATATGAAATCAAGTCCGAAGCTTCAATTGCCGTTTAATTAAGATGATAAATAAATAGTTCTTATTCTTCTTCTGCTTGGGTGGCAGCGGGCACGTCCAGGATTGCTCGACATCTAGGCAGACGTATGCAAGCTGTTAGACATATAGATATATTCTGTTGTAAGCTCAAACTCAAGTCTATCTCTATTTCTCTTCTGTAACCATCTCAATCTCTCTCTCTCCCGTAACAGACCGTATCCTAGCGACCGGTCCTTCTTGTACGCCACAGCAAGGGGTTGTTCCTGCCTCAGATCAATATATAGATGCGGCTCCTACAAGGAGGAGTAGGAATGCTTCCACTATTTCCTTCATGGTATACAGAGCCAACCTCTTCCAATCAATCTAGCGTCCTCTTCTCCACAGAAAACCAATCCGCCATGTCTTCCTCTTCTCCTGTCGCCCTGAACCTTGGAGCGCCCCCATTGAGAAGCTGACGAGGGGAAACTTCCTCCTTTGGAAGGCCCAGGTCATGCCGGCCCTGCGAGGAGCGTAGGTCACCGGACTCCTGGATGGCACCAACGCATCGCCCCCGAAGACGGTGGAGCAGCAACAGTCGGATAAGAGCACAATCATGGTGACAAATCTGGTCTACGGACCATGGCTGTCTGATACGTCTCCGTCGTATCTATAATTTTTGATTGTTCCATGCCAATAGTATTCAACTTTCATATACTTTTGGCAACTTTTTATATTATTTTTTGGGACTAACATATTGATCCAGTGCCCAGTGCCAGTTCCTGTTTGTTGCATGTTTTATGTTTCACAGAAACCCCATATCAAACAGAGTCCAAACGGGATAAAAACGGATGGAGCTTATTTTTGGAATATTTATGATTTTTGGGAAGTAAAATCAACGCGAGACGGTGCCCGAGGTGGCCACGAGACAGGGGGCACGCCCCTGACCCTCGTGGGCCCCTCGTAAGGCGGTTGATGCTCTTCTTTGGCCGCAAGAAAGCTAATTTTTGGGAAAAAATCTGGGCGAAGGTTTCAATCCAATCGGAGTCACGGATCTCCAGATATAAAAGTAACGGTGCCAGGGCAGAATGCAGGAGCGTAGAAACAGAGAGAAACAGAGAGATAGATCCAATCTCGGAGGGGCTCTCGCCCCTCCCACGCCATGGGAGCCGAGGACCAGAGGGGAAACCCTTCTCCCATCTAGGGAGAAGGTCAAGGAAGAAGAATAATAAGGAGGGGGGCTCTCTCCCCCTTGCTTCCGGTGGCGCCGGAACGCCGCCGGGGGCCATCATCATCACCGCGATCTACACCAACACCTCCGTCATCTTCTCCAACATCTCCATCACCTTCCCCCATCTATATTCAGTGGTCCACTCTCCCGCAACCCGCTGTACCATCTACTTGAACATGGTGCTTTATGCTTCATATTATTATCCAATGATGTGTTGCCATCCTATGATGTCTGAGTAGATTTTCGTTGTCCTATCGGTGATTGATGAATTGCTATGATTGGTTTGAGTTGCATATTTTATTATTGGTGCTGTCCTATAGTGCTCTCCGTGTCGCGCAAGCGTGAGGGATCCCCGCTGTAGGGTTTGCAATATGTTCATGATTTGCTTATGGTGGGTGGCGTGAGTGACAGAAGCACAGACCCGAGTAAGTAGGTTGTTTGTGTATGGGATAAAGGGGACTTGATGATTTAATGCTATGGTTGGGTTTTACCTTAATGATCTTTAGTAGTTGCAGATGCTTGCTAGAGTTCCAATCATAAGTGCATATGATCCAAGAAGAGAAAGTATGTTAGCTTATGCCTCTCCCTCAAATAGAATTGCAATAGTGATTATCGGTCTAGTAAAGTAGTCAATTGCTTAGGGACAATTTCATAACTCCTACCACCACTTTTCCACACTCGCTATATTTACTATTATTGCTTCTTCATCTAAACAACCCCTACTTTTTATTTACATGCTCTTTATTATCTTGCAAACCTATCCAACAACACCTATAAAGTACTTCTAGTTTCATACCTGTTGTAGGTAAAGCGAACACTAAGCGTGCGTAGAGTCGTATCAGTGGCAGATAGGACTTGAGAGAATATTTGTTCTACCTTTAGCTCCTCGTTGGGTTCGACACTCTTACTTACTGAAAGAGGCTACAAATATCCCCTATACTTGTGGGTTATCAAGACCTTTTTCTGGCGCCGTTGCCGGGGAGTCATAGCGTGGGGTGAATATTCCCGTGTGTGCTTGTTTGCTTTATCACTAAGTAATTTTTATTTGTTGTTCTAAGTTGTTCTCTATCTTTAGTTATGGATATGGAACACAAAATACAAAAAAAATTAGGTCTACTTGCTACTCATGGAGATGGGGAACCTCCTAAAACCCTCGATGCTGGTTATGTGAAAACTATTATGTACTACTTTGATAATCCTGAGAAAACCCCATTCAATCATGTTATGGGAGACACGTTGGATCAACGTGAATACTTTAGGGATTATCACTTGACACAAAAAGGGAAACTATTATGGGATCAAATTCATATGTTACGTTGGTATGCTAGGCAACTATGCTTGAACTATGATATTACTTGTTGCTCCAGGATGAAGGCTCCACACCTTCCCTTTTCATGCAAATTTAGTGATGATAAAACCTTGGCTTCCTATGCTAATGGTATATATGATTACTATGATGTTGAACAAATTGAGGAATTTGTTGCTTTTAAAGGTGCTTATGAAATTGAATCTTTGTTTGAAAAGTATGAAGCTTTTGATGATGATGTTTATAGGCCTGAAAATTATGCTACATTGAAATATTGCTATGAAAATTATGAATATAACTACAATATTGATGAGTTTATTGAGAAAGTCTCCGCTGTCCAAGAAGAGAATAATATTTTGCAGGAAGCTATGGAAGAAGAAATTGATGAAACTGTGAGCTCATTAGATGAAAAAGATGAGGAGGAGAGCGAAGAACAAAAGGAGGAAGAGTGGATTGATCACCCATGCCCACCTTCTAATGAGAGCAACTCTTCAACTCTTACATTGTTTAATTCCCCTTCATGCTTACTGAAGGATGATTGCTATGATGATTGTTATGATCCCGTTGATTCTCTTGAAATATCCCTTTTTGATGATGCTTGCTATGCTTGTGGCCAAGATGCCAATATGAATGATGCTTATGGAGATGAACTAGCTATAGTCCCTTATGTTAAACATGAAATTGTTGCTATTGCACCCACACATGATAGTCCTGTTATCTTTTTGAATTCTCCAAACTACACTATATCGGAGAAGTTTGTGCTTATTAAGGATTATATTGATGGGTTGCCTTTTACCATTGCACATAATGATTTTGATAGATATAATATGCATGTGCTTGCTGATCCTACTTGCAATTATTATGAGAGAGGAACTACATCTCCACCTCCCTACGTTTCCAATATGATAAAATTGCAAGAAACTGCTTATACTATGCATTGGCCTTTACTTGGTGTGCATGAATTGTTATTTTATGACATGCCGATGCATAGGAAGACAGTTAGACTTTGTTGTTGCTTGATATATGTTACTTTGTGCTCACTACTAAATTACAAGTCATTGTTAATTAAAATTGGCTTTGATATACCTTGGGATCCGGGTGGATTCATTACTTGAGCACTATATGCCTAGCTTAATGGCTTTAAAGAAAGCGCTGCCAGGGAGACAACCTGGAAGTTTTACAGAGTCATTTATTTCTGTTGAGTGCTTTCATATAGTCTAAAAACAAAAAAGTAAAGAGGGGAACCCAAAACTTTTCAAAACGGAAAGTGAAAGTGAGAGAGACGAGCATTGTTGAAGTGGGAGCTAGCCTTGAACTTTGTTCATGCTCACAGAAACTTTGTGAATATTGATTACATAAACTTTTCATAAAATAATTATCCCCTTATATAATTCCATTGTATTATAAAAATAATGTGCCAAGTTTGCCTTTAGGATGTCTACAATGTTTGTTGGTTTGTACGGTGCAGGACAGAAACTTTGGCTGTAGTGTGCGATTTTACATTTTTTACTGGAACGTCAAACGGTTCTGATTCTTTTTGCACTGTCTTGATGTACAAATTTTTTATTGTTCCTAATTTTTGTAGAATGTTTGGGGTATCATAAGTATGGTGAATCTTCATATTTCTACAGACTGTTCTGTTTTTGACAGATTCTGTTTTTGATGCATAGTTTGCTTGTTTTGATGAATCTATCAATTTATATAAGTGGATTAAGCCATGGAAAAGCTATAGTACAGTAGACACAATGAAAAAACAAAACATTAATTGGTTTGTAACAGTACTTAGAGTAGTTATTTGCTTTATTATACTAACAGATCTTACCGAGTTTTCTGTTGAAATTTTGTGTGGATGAAGTGTTTGATCGAGGAGGTCTCGATATGAGGAAAAGGAAGAGAGGCAAGAGCTCAAGCTTTGGGATTCCCAAGGCATCCCAAGTAAATATTAAAGGATACTCAAGCGTCTAAGCTTGGGGATGCCCCGGAAGGCATCCCCTCTTTCTTCAACAAGTATCGGTATGTTTTCGTATTCGTTTCGTTCATGCGATATGTGCAAGTCTTGGAGCGTCTTTTGCATTTAGTTTTCACTTTCTTTTATGCACCATGCTGGTATGAGATAGTCCTTGATTGATTTTTAGAATGCTCATTGCAGTTCACTTAAATCTTTTGAGTATGGCTTTATAGAATGCTTCATGTGCTTCACGTATATCATTTGAAGTTTGGATTGCCTGTTTCTCTTCACATAGAAACCGCCATTTGTAGAATCCTCTTTTGCTTCACTTATATTTGTTAGAGCGTGGGCATATCTTTTGTAGAAAGAATTAAACTCTCTTGCTTCACGTATATCTATTTAGAGAGATGACAGGAATTGGTCATTCACATGGTTAGTCATAAAATCCTACATAAACTTGTAGATCGCAGAATATGATATGTTTGATTCCTTGCAATAGTTTTGCGATATAGAGATGATAATATGTGGGAGGTACTAGTAGATGGTTGTGTTTAGTAAGGGATATTGGTGCTAAGGTTTGTGATTCCTGAAGCATGCACGTATGGTCTACTAGCGATGTAACCAAATTGGCGCGCATTGTATTTTGATTGTTTATCTTTGCGTGAAGGTCGGGGGTGCGCGATGGTTAACTCCTACCAACCTCCCCCCTAGGAGCATGCGCGTAGTACTTTGTTTCAATGGCTAATAAATTTTTGCAATAAGTATGTGAGTTCTTTATGACTAATGTTGAGTCCATGGATTATACGCACTCTCACCCTTCCATCATTGCTAGCCTCTTTAGGTACCATGCATTGCCCTTTCTCACCTCGAGAGTTGGTGCAAACTTCACCGGTGCATCCAAACCCCGTGATATGATACGCTCTATCACACATAAGCCTCCTTATATCTTCCTCAAAACAGCCACCATACCTACCTATTATGGCATTTCCATAGCCATTCCAAGATATATTGCCATGCAACTTCCATCATCATCATATACATGACTTGAGCATTCATTGTCATATTGCTTTGCATGATCGTAAGATAGCTAGCATGATGTTTTCATGGCTTGTCCGTTTTTTTGATGTCATTGCTATGCTAGATCATTGCACATCCCGGTACACCGCCGGAAGCATTCATATAGAGTCATATCTTTGTTCTAGTATCGAGTTGTAATATTGGGTTGTAAGTAAATAAAAATGTGATGATGATCATTATAGAGAATTGCCCCATGAAAAAAGGAAAAAAAGAAAAAAAAAGAGGCCAAAGGAGCCTAAATAAAAAAAAGGGGGCCAAAGAAGCCCACCCAAAAAAAGAAAAAAGAAAAGAAAAGAAAAGGGACAATGTTACTATCCTTTTACCACACTTGTGCTTCAGAGTAGCACCATGTTCTTCATATAGAGAGTCTCCTATGTTATCACTTTTTATATACTAGTGGGAATTTTCATTATAGAACTTGGCTTGTATATTCCAACGATGGGCCTCCTCAAATGCCCTAGGTCTTCATGAGCAAGCAAGTTGGATGCACGCCCACTTAGTTTTCAGTTTGAGCTTTCATACACTTATAGCTCTAGTGCATCCGTTGCATGGCAATCCCTAGTCCTCACATTGACATCAATTGATGGGCATCTCCATAGCCCATTGATTAGCCGCGTCGATGTGAGACTTTCTCCCTTTTTGTCTTCTCCAGATAACCTCCACCATCATACTCTATTCCACCCATAGTGCTATATCCATGGCTCACGCTCATGTATTGCATGAGAGTTGAAAAAGTTTGAGAATATTAAAGTATGAAACAATTGCTTGACTGACATCGAGATAGGCATGAGGGGTACCTTGTGTTAAGAAAAGGGAGCATACAAGACTATATGATTTTGTAGGGATAACGTTCGGAAGCATTGATATATTGAAAGACATGATTGTTTGTTGGGATGCCCTAAGTATTATTGTTTTTTATGTCAAATGATAGACTATTGCTTTGAATCACGCGTGTCTTAATATTCATGCCATGATTAGATACATGATCAAGATTACGCTAGGTAGCATTCCACATCAAAAATTATCTTTTTATCATTTACCTACTCGAGGACGAGCAGGAATTAAGCTTGGGGATGCTGATACGTCTCCATCGTATCTATAATTTTTGATTGTTCCATGCCAATATTATTCAACTTTCATATACTTTTGGCAACTTTTTATATTATTTTTTGGGACTAACATATTGATCCAGTGCCCAGTGCCAGTTCCTGTTTGTTGCATGTTTTATGTTTCGCAGAAACCCCATATCAGACGGAGTCCAAACGGGATAAAAACGGACGGAGCTTATTTTTGGAATATTTATGATTTTTGGGAAGTAAAATCAACGCGAGACGGTGCCCGAGGTGGACACGAGACAGGGGGCACACCTGCCTTCCCTGGGCGCGCCCCTGACCCTCGTGGGCCCCTTGTAAGGCGGTTGATGCTCAAGCCGGCAGTCGGGTCGGGTTTGACCGGGTCAGGCATTCCCAAACCCATGCCCTAATAGAAAATGGGCACACAAGTAGACCCACGACCCTACCCATGGGTCTTGAGTCAGACCCATGCCCAAACCCGTCGGGCAACCCGACTGATTAGGGACCCATTGGGTTTGAAATAAATATTTATTATAGATTGCACATGTCGTGCTTCCAGCCAAGTTTGCTTTTCTTTTATCTTTTAGCGAACTAGTTACCAGACGCAAAAGACACTTCCAGACGATGGAATAGTTGTTGCCTGCTGCCTGTTCAGGGGTCTCTTATATAGGCGAACTCCACCTCCCACCCGCACGACTAGGCGAGGTGGTACTAATGGCTGAAACATGCGTCGTTGTCTCGTTGCCATGTGCTACCGTGTACCGTGCATGCAAAGCAGGATACGAGCTGGGCTCGATTTGGAGGCCCAACTGGTTGACATGTTACTCTGTTGACTATTGAGGGCTTTCTGCTTTAGCATCGAGTGATGTTGGGTTGCTTCTTAGCTGCTCGACCAAATGATCCAAGCAGTAACGTTTAATACATCTTTGGGCCCGACGAGCAATTGACAAGAAATAAAAGGTAGAGCAAAACATACATGCATTGGCCAGTTTGCTACTGGCAGCGTTGGGTGGTTCTAAATAAATTAATTACCAAGTATATGTCTAAAACATCCACACATATTATAAAATAAAAATATATTTTAATCACTAATGTTAATCGGGTAACCCATCGGGCGACCCACAGGCAGAACATTGAGCCCATGCCCTACCCATGACTAATTGGGTCACCCATAGGGCTTACCCATGGGTGAATATGGCGACCCATACCCTACCCATTCGGGTCGGGTGCCCATGGGCACGACCGCCCATGGGTCGAATTTCCAGGTTGAGTTGATGCACTTCTTTGGCTGCAAGAAAGCTAATTTTCAGAAAAAAAAATCTGGGCGAAGGTTTCAATCCAATCGGAGTTATGGATCTCCGGATATAAAAGAAACGGTGCCAGGGCAGAATCCAGGAGCGTAGAAACAGAGAGAAAAAGAGAGATAGATCCAATCTCGGAGGGGCTCTCGCCCCTCCCACGCCATGGGAGCCAAGGACCAGAGGGGAAACCCTTCTCCCATCTAGGGAGAAGGTCAAGGAATAAGAAGAAGAAGGGGGGCTCTCTCCCCCTTGCTTCCGGTGGCGCCGGAACACTGGCGGGGGCCATCATCATCACCGCGATCTACACCAACACCTCCGTCATCTTCACCAACATCTCCATCACCTTCCCCCATCTATATTCAGCGGTCCTCTCTCCCGCAACCCGCTATACCCTCTACTTGAACATGGTGCTTTATGCTTCATATTATTATCCAATGATGTGTTGCCATCCTATGATGTCTGAGTAGATCTTCGTTGTCCTATCGGTGATTGATGAATTGCTATGATTGGTTTGAGTTGCATGTTTTATTATTGGTGTTGTCCTATAGTGCTCTCCGTGTCGCGTGATACGTCTCCAACGTATCTATAATTTTTGATTGCTCCATGCTACTTTATCAACTGTTTTGGACTATATTGGGCTTTATTTTCTACTTTTATATTATTTTTGGGACTAACCTATTAACCGGAGGCCCAGCCCAGAATTGCTGTTTTTGCCTATTTCAGTGTTTCGAAGAAACAGAATATCAAACGGAATCCAAACCGAATGAAACCTTCAGGACCGTGATTTTCTCACCGAACGTGATCCTGGAGACTTGGACCCTGCTCCAAGGAACAACCGAGGCGGTCACGAGGTTGGGGGGCGCGCCCTCCCCCTGTGCGTGCCCCCTACCTCGTGGGCCCCCTATTGCTCCACCGACATACTCCTTCCTCCTATATATACCTACGTACCCCCGACAGATCGAAGAGGGAGCCAAAAACCTACTTCCACCACCGCAACTTTCTGTATCCACGAGATCCCATCTTGGGGCCTGTTCCGGAGCTCCGCCGGAGGGGGCATCCACCACGGAGGGCTTCTACATCAACACCATAGCCTCTCCGATGAAGTGTGAGTAGTTTACCTCAAACTACGGGTCCATAGCTAGTATATAGATGGCTTCTTCTCTCTTTTTGGATCACAATACAATGTTCTCCCCCTCTCTTGTGGAGATCTATTCGATGTAATCTTCTTTTTGCGGTGTGTTTGTTGAGATCGATGAATTGTGGGTTTATGATCCAGCTTATCTATGAATAATATTTGAATCTTCTCTTAATTCTTTTATGTATGATTGAGTTATCTTTGCAAGTCTCTTTGAATTATCCGTTTGGTTTGGCCAACTAGATTGGTAGTTCTTGCAATGGGAGAAGTGCTTAGCTTTGGGTTCGATCTTGCAGTGTCCTTACGTAGTGACAGAAAGGGTTGCAAGGCACGCATTGTATTGTTGCCATCGAGGATAACAAGATTGTTTTTTATCATATTGCATGAAGTTATCCCTCTACATCATGTCATCTTGCTTAAGGTGTTACTCTGTTTTTAACTTAATACTCTAGATGCATGCTGGATAGCGGTCGATGAGTGGAGTAATAGTAGTAGATGCAGAATCGTTTCGGTTTACTTGTCTCGGACGTGATGCCTATATACATGATCATACCTAGATATACTCATAACTATTCTCAATTCTATCAATTGCTCAACAGTAATTTGTTCACCCACCTCAGAATATTTATGCTCTTGAGAGAAGCCACTAGTGAAACCTATGCCCCCCGGGTCTATTCTCATCATGTCAATATCCATTACTTTAATACTTGCTTTGTTTTTACTTTGCCTTTTACTTTTCACTGTGCATCTCTATATCAAAAATACCAAAAATATTATTTATCATCTCTATTAGATCTCACCCTTGTAAGTGACCGTGAAGGGATTGACAACCCCTAATCGCATTGGTTGCGAGTAGCTATCGTTTTGTGCAGGTACAAGGGACTTGTGCGTGGCCTCCTACTGGATTGATACCTTGGTTCTCAAAAACTGAGGGAAATACTTACGCTACTTTACTGCATCATCCTCTCTTCTTCGAGGAAATCCGACGCAGTGCTCAAGAGGTAGCAAGAAGAATTTCTGGCGCCGTTGCCGGGGAGTTTGCGCAAAAGTTAACCATACCAAGTACCCATCACAATACCTATCTCTCGCATTACATTATTTGCCTCTCGTTTTCCTCTCCCCCACTTCACCCTTGCCGTTTTATTCGCCCTCCCTTTCCCAATCTCCTCCTCTCTTTCCCTTTCGCCTTTTTCTCGTTTGCCTTTTTGTTTGCTCGTGTGTTAGTTCGTTCACCTTGTCACTATGACTAGTCTCTTATCTTCTCCGTTATCTCCCGAGAATGAAGTTTTAAATTTTAAGCAAAGGGAGGGAGAAAATCTAAAAGATGCTTGGTATAGAATTTGCAATGCTCAAAATAGATCTACCAGGAAGCAATCTACTTCAGTTCTTCTTCGTAATTTTTATGTAGGTGCTAATCCTTGGTTTAGATATATCCTTGATACCATTACCGGAGGGAATTTCTTGCGTAGCCATACTTTTGATTCTTATAATGCTTTAATAGATTTATTTGGCTCACCACCTCCTTTGATTAGTGGAACTATATTAACTTTGGAGCATGTTATGCAAAGACTTGAAATTATTGAGAATAAAGTTGCTACCATTGAATCAATTGAAAATCTTGATAAAAAGATCCACATTCAAATTACCCAATATGGATCTAAGGTAGGAACGACTTTGAAAAATATTAAAGAAAAAGAACCCATAGTTAACGAGAAAATAAATCTAGATTCCAAAAGAATCGATAAACTTGAGGGTATCATTACCAACTTGGGAACCGCTTTTTCTTCCGTACAAAACACTCCAAGTTCGTCTACTAAAAAACCTAAGCTTAATTATGTTCCTAAGAGTAAGGGTGAATCATCTAGTAAGGAAACTGCGGATCTTAAATCTATAAGTGTTCATCCCAATCTTTTTGCCATCATTAAGGAACCATTTGCTATGAATGAATTTTTCGATCTTGTGCCTAAGAGTTTGATAATTACTAGAAAGAAAGAAATTTCTAAGAAAGATAGATGCCTCATTGAAGAATTGCCTACCAAAGATGGCAAAACCTAGATCTATCCTTGCTTTTATGCCTAGCTAGGGGCGTTAAACGATAGCGCTTGTTGGGAGGCAACCCAATTTTATTTTTGGTTTTTTGTTTTTGCTTTTGTTCAGGAATAAATAATCCATCTAGCCTCTGGTTAGATGTGGTTTTATGTTTTAATTAGTGTTTGTGCCAAGTAGAACCTATAGGATAACCTATGATGATAGTTGATTTGATTCTGCTGAAAAACAGAAACTTTGCGCTCACGAGAAAAAATTCAATAAATCACAGATGTGATTTTGCATTGATTCTTTTTGCTGCTGTTCGATAGACAAATTGTCCAGTACTTCCTATTTTGGTAGAATTTTTAGAGTTCCAGAAGTTTGCATTAGTTACAGATTACTACAGACTGTTCTGTTTTTGATAGATTCTGTTTTGCGTGTGTTGTTTGCTTATTTTGATGAATCTATGGCTAGTTAAATAGTTTATATTCCATAGAGAAGTTGGAATACAGTAGGTTTAACACCAATATAAATAAAGAATGAGTTCATTACAGTACCTTAAAGTAGTCTTTTGTTTTCTTTCACTAACGGAGCTCACGAGATTTCTATTGAGTTTTGTGTTGTGAAGTTTTCAAGTTTTGGGTGAATTCTTTTGATGGATTATGGAACAAGGAGTGGCAAGAGCCTAAGCTTGGGGATGCCCATGGCACCCCCAAGATAATCCAAGGACACCAAAGAGTCAAAGCTTGGGGATGCCCCGGAAGGCATCCCCTCTTTCGTCTACTTCCATCGGTAATTTACTTGGAGCTATATTTTTATTCACCACATGTTATGTGTTTTGCTTGGAGCATCTTGTATTATTTGCGTCTTTGCTTGTTAGTTTACCACAATCATCCTTGCTGTACACACCTTTTGAGAGAGCCATACACAAATTGGAATTTGCTAGAATACTCTATATGCTTCACTTATATCTTTTGAGCTTGATAGTTTTGCTCATAGTGCTTCACTTATATCTTTTGAGCATGATAATTTTTGCTCTAGTACTTCACTTAGATCTTTTAGAGTATGGTGGTGGATTTGTTTTAAATAAACTATTGATCTCTCATGCTTCACTTAGATTATTTTGAGAGTCGTTAATAGCATGGTAATTTGCTTAATATTAATACACTTGGTATTAAAGATATGTGAAACTTTCTTTTGAGTATGTTGAATACTAAGATAAGTTTAATGCTTGATAATTGTTTTGAGATATGGAGGTGATAATATCAAAGTAATGCTAGTTGGGGTGATTATGAATTTAAAGAATACTTGTGTTGAAGTTTGTGATTCCCATAGCATGCACGTATGGTGAACCGCTTTGTGATGAAGTTGGAGCACAATTTTATTTATTGATTGTCTTCCTTATGAGTGGCGGTCGGGGACGAGCGATGGTCTTTTCCTACCAATCTATCCCCCTAGGAGCATGCACGTAGTGCTTTGGTTTTTGATGACTTCTAATTTTTTTGCAACAAGTGCATGAGTTCTTTTGATTAATGTTGAGTCCATGTATTATACGCACCCTTTCACCCTTCCACCATTGCTAGCCTCTCTAATACCACGCACTTTTCGCTGGTATCATACACCCACCATATACCTTCCTCAAAACAGCCACCATACCTACCTATCATGGCATTTCCATAGCCATTCCGAGATATATTGCCATGCAACTTTCCACCGTTCCGTTCATATGACACACATTACTTTTGTCATATTGCTTTTTGCATGAACATGTAGTTGACATTGTATTTGTGGCAAGGCCACCCTCATAATTTTCATACATTTCGCTCTTGATTCATTGCATATCCCGGTACACCGCCGGAGGCATTCATATAGAGTCATATTTTGTTCTAAGTATCGAGTTGTAATTGTTGAGTTGTAAGAAAAATAAAAGTGTGATGATCATCATTATTAGAGCATTGTCCCAGTGAGGAAAGGATGATGGAGACTATGATTCCCCCATAAGTCGGATGAGACTCCGGACGAAAAAAAGAGGCCATAAAAAAAGAGAAAAGGCCCAATGAAAAAAAATGAGAGAAAAAGAGAGAAGGGACAATGTTACTATCCTTTTACCACACTTGTGCTTCAAAGTAGCACCGTGATCTTCATGATAGAGAGTCTCATATGTTGTCACTTTCATATACTAGTGGGAATTTTTCATTATAGAACTTGGCTTGTATATTCCAATGATGGGCTTCCTCAAAAGTGCCCTAGGTCTTCGTGAGCAAGCAAGTTGGATGCACACCCACTTAGTTTCTTTTGTTGAGCTTTCATATATTTATAGCTCTAGTGCATCCGTTGCATGGCAATCCCTACTCACTCACATTGATATCTATTAATGGGCATCTCCATAGCCCGTTGATACGCCTAGTTGATGTGAGACTATCTTCTCCTTTTTTGTCTTCTCCACAACCACCATTCTATTCCACATATAGTGCTATGTCCATGGCTCACGCTCATGTATTGCGTGAAAGTTGAAAGAGTTTGAGATTACTAAAGTATGAAACAATTGCTTGGCTTGTCATCGGGGTTGTGCATGATTAAATACTTTGTGTGATGAAGATAGAGCAACAACCAGACTATATGATTTTGTAGGGATAACTTTCTTTAGCCATGCTATTTTGAGAAGACATGATTGCTTTGATTAGTATGCTTGAAGTATTATTACTTTTATGTCAATATGAACTTTTGTCTTGAATCTTTCGGATCTGAATATTCATACTACAATTAAGAAGATTTACATTGAAATTATGCCAAAGTATTATTCCGCATCAAAAGTTCTCTTTTTATCATTTACCTACTCAAGGACGAGCAGGAATTAAGCTTGGGGATGCCTGATACGTCTCCAACGTATCTATAATTTTTGATTGCTCCATGCTACTTTATCTACTGTTTTGGACTATATTGGGCTTTATTTTCCACTTTTATATTATTTTTGGGACTAACCTATTAACCGGAGGCCCAGCCCAGAATTGCTGTTTTTTGCCTATTTTAGTGTTTCGAAGAAACAGAATATCAAACGGAGTCCAAACGGAATGAAGCCTTCGGGAACGTGATCCAGGAGACTTGGACCCTGCTCCAAGGAAAAACCGAGGCGGTCACGAGGGTGGGGGGCGCGCCCTCCCCCCTGGGTGCACCCCCTACCTCATGGGCCCCTTGTTGCTGCACCGACGTACTCCTTCCTCCTATATATACCTACGTACCCCCGACAGATCGAAGAGGGAGCCAAAAACCTAATTCCACCACCGCAACTTTCTGTATCCATGAGATCCCATCTTGGGGCCTGTTTCGGAGCTCTGCCAGAGGGGGCATCCACCACGGAGGGCTTCTACATCAACACCATAGCCTCTCCGCTGAAGTGTGAGTAGTTTACCTCAGACCTATGGGTCCATAGCTAGTATCTAGATGGCTTCTTCTCTCTTTTTGGATCTCAATACAATGTTCTCCCCCTCTCTTGTGGAGACCTATTCGATGTAATCTTCTTTTTGCGGTGTGTTTGTTGAGACCTATGAATTGTGGGTTTATGATCCAGCTTATCTATGAATAATATTTGAATCATCTCTGAATTCTTTTATGTATGATTGAGTTATCTTTGCAAGTATCTTTGAATTATCCATTTGGTTTGGCCAACTAGATTAGTAGTTCTTGCAATGGGAGAAGTGCTTAGCTTTGGGTTCGATCTTGCGGTGTCCTTACCTAGTGACATAAAGGGTTGCAAGGCACGTATTGTATTGTTGCCATCAAGGATAACAAGATGGGGTTTTTATCATATTGCATGAAGTTATCCCTCTACATCATGTCATCTTGCTTAAGGCGTTAATCTGTTTTTAACTTAATACTCTAGATGCATGCTGGATAGCGGTTGATGAGTGGAGTAATAGTAGTAGATGCAGAATCGTTTCGGTTTACTTGTCTCAGACGTGATGCCTATATACATGATCATACCTAGATATACTCATAACTATGCTCAATTCTATCAATTGCTCAACAGTAATTTGTTCACCCACCGTAGAATACTTATGCTCTTGAGAGAAGCCACTAGTGAAACCTATGGCCCCCGGGTCTATTCTCATCATATCAATCTCCATTACTTTAATACTTGCTTTGTTTTTTACTTTGCCTTTGCCTTTTACTTTTCATTTTGCATCTCTATATCAAAAATACCAAAAATATTATTTATCATCTCTATCAGATCTCACCCTCGTATGTGAACGTGAAGGGATTGACAACCCCTAATCGCGTTGGTTGCGAGTAGCTATCGTTTTGTGCAGGTACGAGGGACTTGTGCGTGGCCTCCTACTGGATTGATACCTTGGTTCTCAAAACTAAGGCAAATACTTACGCTACTTTACTGCATCATCCTCTCCTCTTTGGGGAAATCCAACGCAGTGCTCAAGAGGTAGCATCACGCAAGCGTGAGGGATCCCCGCTGTAGGGTTTGCAATATGTTCATGATTTGCTTATGGTGGGTGGCGTGAGTGACAGAAGCACAAACCCGAGTAAGTAGGTTGTTTGCGTATGGGATAAAGGGGACTTGATGCTTTAATGCTATGTTGTGGTTTTACCTTAATGATCTTTAGTAGTTGCGAATGCTTGCTAGAGTCCCAATCATAAGTGCATATGATCCAAGAAGAGAAAGTATGTTAGCTTATGCCTCTCCCTCAAATAGAATTGCAATAGTGATTATCGGTCTAGTAAAGTAGTCAATTGCTTAGGGACAATTTCATAACTCCTACCACCAATTTTCCACACTCGCTATATTTACTATTATTGCTTCTTCATCTAAACACTATAGAAGGACCAACAAGTCCTCAACTATCTATTGAATTCCCTCTCCCTGGACATACTTGTGCAAGTCGTCGGTAAGGAGAATACCCTCGATTTGTGGGCTGCACTTACAACCTTGTTCACTTCACAATCACAGTCTCGGATCACGAACCCGAGGATTGCCATCTCCAACACCAAGAAGGGAACCATGCCGAGCACTCTATTTATGGCCAAGATGAAGAGTCTAGGAGATGAACTAGCTGCAGCAGGTTGGCCCATCTCTGATCCGGAGATGGTCGACTACATCCTAGCTGGGCTTGACCGTGACTACGATCCAGTAGTTGCAGCGTCGGTGCCATAAAAAAATTCAATCTATGTTGATGATTTGTTTGCATAGGTTGCTGCCTTTGATTAGAGGATGGAGATGCTCGGAGATGCACCTGCTGGCGGCTATCATGCGTCCGGTAACGCGGCCTACAGAGAGAGTGACCAGGCTCAGGGTAAGGGTCCTCGTTGTCAGTGTCAAAACCAACAGATATTGGGTAGGGGGGCCCAAGCTGTGCGTCTAAGGATCAATGGTAATAGGAAGCTAGGGGACACAATGTTTACCCAGGTTCCGGCCCTCTTAAAGGAGGTAAAACCCTACTCCTTCTTGATTATAATCGACGAGTGTGAATATTACAAGAGTTGATTTACCTCAAGATCGTAATGGCTAACCCTAGATGTCTAGCCTCTGAGGATTCCAATGATGGTCAAGAAGATAGCCTCTACGGACTATCCCCTCTAATTTATATACACACCGGAGGGGTCTAGGGTTTGTACAAGGTCGGTTTATCAGGGAAGGAAGCTTCCGGACTCTATTATTGCCGTCCACATATTGAGAAGTCCCATCTGGACACAGTGGATAATCTTCAGCTTGATCTTAAACGGCCCATACTCCTAGGCCGGACACCTGATGACCCCCGGGAATCCAGGACTCCCTTAGTGGCCCCCGAACTTGCCTTCAATGACGATGTAGTGTGCGGACGCAAGTCTTCGACTTTGCAAGGCAGGTTCTCCATGATATTCCAGATTGATGATAGCCCGACATCAGTTTCCGCATCCAGTCTTTATGATTCCTCCATGTCGTGGCCTCGATTTCCATGCACATGAGTGAATGCGAACGGTCCATTACCCTTGTATTTTAATATTTCTGACAGGCACAGGCTGCGCCTATATAACAAGGCCAGATCTTCAAAATGCCATCTCGCACCACTCCAAGAGCAACATAGCAAACTATGAAAAAATTCAGACCATGGCTAGTGTCCCTGGCTCCTCCTCGCGTCCTCATGGCCCTCAAGAGGGGGATTAGCAAAGTTTCTCCATATCCCATCTCTAGCTCAGTCGGTTCCAGACGCAAGGATATCTTCCTCCCTCGGATCTAGTCTCTATACGGGCAGGGTTAACTTCTGTGGGCGTTGATGCATTGGCAGAGAATTTCCCCAATCCCAGCCAAGGGGAGAGGGTGTGATTCATCTCATTCCTCTTGAGGGGTGTGGGATTCCCAATCCACCCCTTCCTTAGGGGCCTGCTAGAACACTACGGGATCCAACTGCACAACCTCACACCAAGTTCTATTTTACATATCTCTTGTTTCGTCGCTCTTTGCGAATTATTTTTGGGCTGCGAGGCTCACTTTGAACTATGGAAAAAGTTATTCTGCCTCGTCCCGTGCCATCAGGGCGGTGGGTCTATTTTTGAAGTGGGCGGCGCCGAAGTATGGCGCATAGCGGGATCCGACTACCCAGTCGGGACTCCGAAGAGGGGATCCGCCGAATGGTCTTCAAAATGGTTCTATATCAAGGATGTTCCTCTTCTGGACCCTGTTTGGCACGGACTGCCAGAATTCTCCAGCGCCCCCTTGAAGAAGCTATATAGCTGGCGTCCCAAGTCCCCTAATCAGGAAGACAATGCAGAAGTAATGGGATTGGTAAACAAGGTCAGGTTACTGACCCATTCCGGACTCTCCATAGTTGAAGTTATGGCCATTGCGATAAAGCGATGCATCCAGCCACTTCAATCCAGAGTGACTCCCTTATGGAACTACAACGGGGAGGACGACGCATCCCGCTATAGGCAAGAGGGTCTGGATAGCCAAGCCGCATTGGCTGCCATGCTGACCGACCTTTATAAAGGAGAAAAGAAGACTTCATCCATTTAAATTGTCGAGAGGGCTTATCCATGTACAATCCCACTAAATGGGTATTTTTTTTGTTTAACCAATACTTTTTCACTCATTGAGATGCATTAACTGAATACCCTGGTTGCTTTTTAAATAGTCATGGGGGCAAATGATCAAGAACATTAACTGCTCCGCCCCCAGCTAGAGGATCACGATCGCAATGAAGACCCCGGATTCCATGAGGATCCGGACATATTTGTAGAGTTTGAAGACGGAGTCTACTATCAGGCGAGCCTTGACGGCTCAGAAGTAGACATTGTGGCTGATTACCCCGACCTCTATCCTTTCGTGAAGGTTAGTATTCGGAAATTGTATTATTAGGGAAGAGAGATACTTCTACCCATCTCTTACCCTTTGCATTGGGCCATGTTTCGCAGGATCGGCGCTCAGCAAGCCGTACCCAGGGACGGGCGACCAAGAGAAGGTCACCACCTTCATGGAAGGGTCGTGGAAAACGAAAGGAAGCCGGAAGCACCACTGATCCTGCTCCATCACCGAAAAGGTATATTCCTCCTATTTCATATTTGGGCGTGAAGCCAAATTGTCATTTGCATCATCCTTCAATCATCGCAGGAGGGGTATACGACGAACCGTGAACAAGATCCCAGCTAGCCGAGCCGCGGCCAATACGACGCTGGAGACATCAACCAGGACGGGGGCGCATGCTGGTGAGGCATAGACTCATTCGCCTCACCGAGAGCCGGATGAGATGTTCGTCACTAACTCCGAAGTTGAGAGTGCGACGAACTGATGACCCACAAGTATAGGGGATCTATCGTAGTCCTTTCGATAGGTAAGAGTGTCGAACCCAACGAGGAGCAGAAGGAAATGATAAGCGGTTTTCAGCAAGGTATTCTCTGCAAGTACTGAAATAAGTTGTAACAGATAGTTTTGTGACAAGATAAATCATAACGAGCAACAAGTAACAAAAGTAAATAAAGTGCAGCAAGGTGGCCCAATCCTTTTTATAGCAAAGGACAATCCTGGACTTGGAGACAAGAATTGGATACAAGAGATGAACTAGGGTTTGGAGATGAGATGGTGCTGGTGAAGATGTTGATGGAGATTGCCCTCTCCCGATGAGAGGATCATTGGTGATGACGTTGGTGATGATTTCCCCCTCCTGGAGGGAAGTGTCCCCGGCAGAACAGCTGTGCCGGAGCCCTAGATTGGTTCCGCCAAGGTTCCGCCTCGTGGCGGCGGAGTCTCGTCCCGAAAGGTTGCTTGATGTTTTTTCCCATCGAAAGACTTCATATAGGAGAAGATGGGCGTCGAAGAGCCACCAGGGGGCCCACAAGGTAGGAGGGCGCGCCCCAGGGGGGGGGGCACCCTCGTGAGCAGGGTGTGGGCCCCCTGGCTTTCATCTTTGGCGACGATTTTTCTTTATTTATTTTAAGATATTTTGTGGAGTTTCAGGACTTTTGGAGTTGCGCAGAATAGGTCTCCAATATTTGCTCCTTTTCCAGCCCAGAATTCCAGCTACCGGCATTCTCCCTCTTCATGTAAACCTTGTAAAATAAGAGATAATAGCCATAAGTATTGTGACATAACATGAAATAACAGCCCATAATGCAATAAATATTGATATAAAAGCATGATGCAAAATGGACGTATCAACTCCCCCAAGCTTAGACCTCGCTTGTCCTCAAGCGAATAGCCGATAACAATAAATATGTCCTCATGTTTAGAGGTAGAGGCGTCGATAAAAATAAAATACGGACATGAAGGCATCATGATTATTTTCATAACAACAACATATATAGATTTTTTCATATGATTACTTATGTTCAAGTGATGATTTTTCACAATGCAAAAGTATGAATCAAAAACCTTATTGAGCACCAACAAATTATAATATCAGTCATTGAAGCAATTGCAATTTATCATAACATCGGAAAGAGTCTATGTTAGAGCTTAAAAGCAAGTCCACATACTCAACTATGACTTAGTCCTTCATAATTGCTAACACTCACGCAATACTTATGGTTACGGAGTTTTAATCGGACACAGAGAAAGATAGGGGCTTATAGTTTTGCCCCACAACCTTTTACCTCAAGGGTAATGTCAAGAACAATAATTCATGCTCCCCTACATCCAATTATATATATATATATATATATATATATATATATATATATATATATATATATATCATGTTCTTTCCAACATGTTGAGCTTGCCAAAGGATAAAATGAAAAAGGAAAGGTGAAGATCACCATGACTCTTGCATAAGGTAGAGAATAGTAATAAAAGATAGGCCCTTCGCAGAGGGAAGCAGAGGTTGTCATGCGCATTTAGGGTTGATGCACAAAATCTTAATGCAAAAGAACGTCACTTTATATTGCCCCTTGCACATGGACCTTTATTATGCAGTCCGTCGCTTTTATTACTTCCACAACAAGTTCGTACAAAGCTTATTTTCTCTGCACTAATAAGTCATGCATATTTAGAGAGCAATTTTTTATTGCTTGCACCAATGACAACTTACTTGAAGGATCTTACTCAATCCATAGGTAGATATAGTGGACTCTCATGGCAAAACTGGTTTAAGGGTATTTGGAAGCACAAGTAGTATTTCTACTTGGTGCTGAGAATTTGGCTAGCATGAGGGGGAAAGGCAAGCTCAACATGTTAGAGGATCCATGACAACATACTTTATCTCAGATGTAAGAAAACATAACTCATTATGTTGTCTTCCTTGTCCAACCTCAACTCTTTAGCATGTCATATTTTAATGAGTGCTCCCAATCATAAGAGATGTCAATGATAATGTATCTATATGTGAAACCTCTCTTTCCTTATTACTTCCTATTAATTGCAACGATGACCAAAGCTATATTTGCCAAGTCCCAACAACTTTTACTCATTATACTCTTTTCTATGTGAAGTCATTACTCTCAATAAGATCAATATGAACTATTTGTTTCTTTTTATTCTTTTTATTCTTTCTATTCACCCAAGATCATGGCAAAATAATCAAGCCCTTGACTCAACACTAATACTTATTATATAGATAGCTCACGGACTCGATTACATAGAGGGATCGTAAAGCGAAACTCAAAACTAGATCATGCCAAGACTTTATTCTACTAAATCAAGATACTACTAAAAGGATCAAACTAAGAAAAACGGTAAAGATAGGAGTTGTGATGGTGATACGATACCAGGGCACCTCCCCCAAGCTTGGCAGTCGCCAAGGGGAGTGCCCATACCCATGTGATTAAGTCTCCTTCTTTTTTGTTGGTGGTGGAGGTGTTGTCGATGATGCATGCTTGTCGTCCACCTTCCATGGCATAGGCTCACCATCATAGAAGGATGATCGAGTCTCCGGAATCCTCAAATCTGCAGCCAAACTCATCCTTTTGAATCTATATTCATACTCACAGTTTTGATTTTGCAGATCATAAATTTGGGCTTGGAGGTGCTCGATCTTCTCATGTAGCTTGAAGATGGCCTCCTCGGCGTTCTTGGCATCCGGCTTGTAGTTGTTGGTGAACTCAGCGAGCATCTTGTGTCTAGCGTTGATTCCACGCTCCACCATCCCCTGGCATTTGAAAACTTGTTGCACCATTGCTTCGAGCCCCGACTCCATGCTTCCGGTTCCCTTTGGCCCCTCAACATCGCGGATGTCCAGCAACCCATCACGCATCTCAATGGTTTGAGGGTGTCACAGCACCTCCGCGAGGTAAGGGTTGATCACCTTCTCAAAGAACTTGTCCTTGGAAGCACTTGGGGTCATCATGATGATCTAGACCTGTCAGAAAAACAGCTCGAAACAAGAACAGGGGAGATTTTCGTGATACGAGAGTAAAAACCTTCGGGAGGATATATAATGAATTTTTACCGACCAAAATACGTAACATACAAGAAAACGGAGTCCGGAGGGCACTCGAGGTGCTCACGAGGTAGGGGGGCGTGCCCTGGGGGGTAGGGTGCACCCTCCACCCTCATGGAGGCCTCGTGTCCTTCCCGGACTGCCACTTATTTTTCTATTTTTCTAGATATTCCAAACCGGAGAAATATTGCCTTAAAAATTGTTTTGGAGTCGATTTACTTACTGTAGCACATACCTATTCCTTTTCGGAGTCTGAAACGGTCTGGAAGGTGTCCCTTATGTATTCCTCCGGGGTTACGGTTTCAATAATATTGGTTTCAACATTTATGGGATTACCTGAGATATAATGTTTGATTCTTTGACCGTTTACCACCTTCGGATTTGTGCCTTCAAAGTTGTTGATTTTTATGGCACCGAAACGATAGACCTCCTCGATAACGTAGGGACCTTCCCATTTAGAGAGAAGTTTTCCTGCAAAAAATCTTAAACGAGAGTTGTATAGCAATACATAATCACCTACATTAAACTCATGCTTTTGTATTCTTTTGTCATGCCATCTTTTAACTTTTTCTTTAAACAACTTGGCATTTTCATAAGCTTGGGTTCTCCATTCATCAAGTGAGCTAATATCAAATAACCTCTTCTCACCGGCAAGTTTGAAATCATAGTTGAGCTCTTTAATAGCCCAATATGCCTTATGTTCTAGTTCGAGAGGTAGGTGACATGCTTTTCCATAGACCATTTTATACAGAGACATACCCATAGGATTTTTATATGCAGTTCTATAGGCCCATAATGCATCATCAAGTTTCTTGGACCAATTCTTTCTAGACCTATTAACAGTCTTTTGCAAAATCAATTTGAGCTCTCCATTGCTCAATTCTACTTGACCACTAGACTGTGGGTGATATGGAGATGCAATCCTATGATTAACGTCATATTTAGCAAGCATTTACAGAAAGCACCATGAATAAAGTGTGAACCACCATGAGTCATTAAATATCTAGGGACTCCGAACCTCGGAAAAATTACTTCCTTAAGCATTTTAATAGAAGTGTTATGATCAGCACTACTAGTTGGAATAGCTTCTACCCACTTAGTAACGTAATCAACAACAACTAAAATATGTGTATATCCATTAGAGGCAGGAAAAGGGCCCATATAATCAAAGCCCCAATTATCAAATGGTTCAATAACAAGTGAATAATTCATAGGCATTTCTTGACGTCTACTAATATTACCAATTCTTTGACATACATTGCAAGACAAAACAAATTTACGGGCATACTTGAAGAGAGTAGGCCAATAAAAACCGGATTGCAATACCTTATATGCAGTTCTATCTCCAGCGTGGTGTCCTCCATAAGCTTCGGAGTGACACTTGCGTAGGATCTGTTCCTGTTCATGCTTAGGTACACAACGTCTAATAACATCATCTACTCCTTCTTTATAAAGATGTGGGTCATCCCATAAGTAATGTCGCAAATCATAGAAAAACTTTTCTTTTGTTGGTATGTGAAGCTAGGTGGTATAAATTTAGCGATAATATAATTAGCATACTCAGCATACCATGGAGTGCTATGAGAAGTGCTTATGACATTTAATTGCTCATCAGGGAAGCTATCATCAATAGGTAGTGGGTCATCAAGAACATTCTCTAACCTGGATAAGTTATCTGCAACGGGGTTCTCAGCTCCTTTTCTATCAACAATATGCAAATCAAATTCTTGCAGCAAGAGAACCCATCTAATAAGTCTAGGTTTTGCATCTTTCTTTTCCATAAGATATTTAATAGCAGCATGATCAGTGTGAATAGTTACTTTAGAGTCTACAATATAGGGTCTGAATTTATCACAAGCAAATACAACTGCTAAAAGTTCCTTTTCGGTAGTAGCATAATTTTTTGAGCATTGTCTAGAGTCTTACTAGCATAATGGATAACATTTAATTTCTTATCAACTCTTTGCCCTAGAACAGCACCTACAACATAATCACTAGCATCACACATAATTTCAACGGGTAAATTCCAATCAGGTGGCTGAACAACAGGTGCAGAGACTAATGCTTTCTTAAGTATTTCAAATGCTTCTACACAATCATCATCAAAGACAAATGGTACATATTTTTGTAATAAATTAGTCAGAGGCCGAGAAATTTTTGAGAAGTCCTTAATGAACCTCCTATAAAATCCAGCGTGACGAAGGAAACTTCTTATACCTTTGATGTCCTTGGGACATGGCATCTTTTCAATAGCATCAACTTTGGATTTATCCACTTCAATACCTCTTTCAGAAACTTTGTGCCCCAAGACAATACCTTCATTAACCATAAAGTGGCACTTTTCCCAATTCAAGACAAGATTAGTTGCTTCACATCTCTGCAAAACTCTATCAAGATTGCTCAAGCAATCATCAAAAGAGGAACCATAGACGGAAAAATCGTCCATGAAAACCTCACAATTTTTTTCACAAAAGTCAGAGAATATAGCCATCATGCATCTTTGAAAGGTAGCAGGTGCATTACATAAACCAAAAGGCATACGTCTATAAGCAAAAGTACCAAAAGGGCATGTGAAAGTAGTCTTTGATTGATCTCTAGCTGACACGGGTATTTGAGAGAAGCCAGAATAACCATCTAGAAAGCAATAATGTGTATGTTTGCATAATCTTTCTAGCATTTGATCAATAAAAGGTAAGGGGTAATGATCTTTCTTAGTAGCTTTATTTAATTTGCGGAAATCAATTACCATCCTATAGCCTGTGATAATTCTTTGCAGGATCAATTCATCTTTATCATTAGGGACAACAGTAGTACCTCCCTTCTTAGGGACACAATGGACAAGACTTACCCACTGACTATCAGCAACGGGATAAATTATACCTGCCTCCAAAAGCTTGAGTATTTCTTTTCTTACCACTTCTTTCATTTTAGGATTCAGACGTCGTTGAGGATCACGAACTGGTTTGGCATCCGCTTCCAAATTTATTTTATGTTGACATAGCGTGGGACTAATGCCCTTAAGATCATCAAGAGTATATCCAATAGCGGCACGGTGCTTCTTCAGAGTTTTCAATAATCTTTCTTCTTCATGCTCTGAAAGGTTAGCACTAATAAGAACATGATATATTTTCTTTTCATCAAGATAAGCATATTTAAGATTATCAGGAAACGGTTTAAGCTCAAACACGGGATCACCCTTGGGTGGAGGAGGATCCCCTAGGATTTCAACAGGAAAATTGTGTTGCAGAATAGGTTCCTGTTTAAAGAATACTTCATCTATTTCCCTTCTTTCATTCATGAACATATCATTTTCATGGTCTAGCAAATATTGTTCTAAAGGATCACTAGGAGGTATAACAATAGAAGCAAGACCAAAAATTTCATCCTTACTAGGCGATTCTTCCTCACGATGTTGTTTACTCAATTTAGAGAAATTAAACTCATGAACCATATCATCCAAGCCAATAGTAACAACATTCTTTTCGCAGTCTATCTTAGCATTAACAATACTCAAGAAGGGTCTACCAAATATAATGGGACAAAAGCTATCTTGTGGAGAACCAAGAACAAGAAAATCAGCAGGATATTTGGTTTTTCCACACAAGACTTCAACATCTCTAACAATCCCCATTGCAGATATAGTATCTCTATTGGCAAGTTTAATTGTAACATCAATATCTTCTAACTCAGCAGGTGCAATATCATGCATAATTTATTTGTATAAGTCAATTGGTATTACACTAGCACTAGCACCCATATCACATAAGCCATGATAACAATGATCTCCTATTTTAACAGAAATAACAGGCACGCCTACCACAGGTCTATGTTTATCTCTAGCACAAGGTTTAGCAATTCTAGCAGTTTCACCGCAGAATTGAATAACATGCCCATCAATATTATCAGATAAGAGATCTTTAACAATAGCAATATTAGGTTCAACTTTAACTTGCTCAGGAGGTGTATAAGTTCTAATATTGCTTTTACGAACAGCTGTTGAAGCTTTAGCATGATCCTTCATTCTAACAGGGAAAGGTGGTTTCTCGACATAAGAAGTAGGAACAATAGGATCATTATAAGTGACAGTATTTTCTTCAACTTTAATAGGTGCAGCTACTTTTACTTCTATGGGAGGATGATATTGAAACCACTTCTCCTTGGGGAGATCAACATAGGTAGCAAAAGATTCACAGAGAGAAGCTACTATCTCAGAGTCAAGTCCATATTTAGTGCTAAACTTACGGAAAATATCGGTATCCATAAAAGATTTAACACAATCAAACTTAGGTGTCATACCTGACTCCTTACCTTCGGCGAGGTCCCAATCTTCAGAGTTGCATTTAATTCTATCCAATAAATTCCATCTGAATTCAATAGTCTTCAGCATAAAAGAGCCAGCACAAGAAGTATCGAGCATGGTGCAATTGTCATTAGAAAGCCGAGCATAAAAAGTTTGAACGATTATTTCTCTTGAGAGCTATGATTGGGGCATGAATATAACATTGATTTAAGCCTCCTCCAAGCTTGAGCGATGCTTTCTCCTTCACGAGGCCAGAAATAAGATATATAATTGCGATCACGGTGAACAAGATGCATAGGGTAATACTTTTGATGAAATTCCAGTTTCAATCTCTTAAAGTTCCATGATCTCGTATCATCACATAGCCTATACCATGTCAATGCGTCTCCCTTCAAAGATAAAGGGAAGGCCTTCTTCTTAACAACATCATCGGGTATACCCGCAAGCTTAAATAGTCCACAAACTTCGTCCACATAGAGTAGATGTTCATCAAGATGTTTTGTTCCATCTCCTGTAAAAGTGTTAGCTAGCAGTTTTTCCATCATACCCGAAGGAATTTCAAAAGGAGTTTCATTTTCAATAGGTTCAATAGGTTGAGGAGCAACTCTTTGCTCTACTGGACGGGGTGAAGATACCCCGAACAAGCCCCTCAGAGAATTACTTTCCATAGTAACAAGTGACAGAAAATTTCAGCACACTATATAAATCTTTCCTTACCAAATTCCACCTACCAAAGGCGCTACACTCCCCGGCAACGGCGCGAGAAAAGAGTCTTGATGACCCACAAGTATAGGGGATCTATCATAGTCCTTTTCGATAAGTAAGAGTGTCGAACCCAATGAGGAACAGAAGGAAATGATAAGCGGTTTTCAGCAAGGTATTCTCTGCAAGTACTGAAATGAGTGGTAACAGATAGTTTTGTGACAAGATAAATCGTAACGAGCAACAAGTAACAAAAGTAAATAAAGTGCAGCAAGGTGGCCCAATACTTTTTATAGCAAAGGACAAGCCTGGACAAACTCTTATAATAGGAAAAGCGCTCCCGAGGACACATGGGAATATCATCAAGCTAGTTTTCATCACGCTCATATGATTCACGTTCGGTACTTTGATAATTTGATATGTGGGTGGACCGGTGCTTGGGTGTTGTTCTTACTTGAACAAGCATCCCCCTCATGATTAACCTCTATTGCAAGCATCCGCAACTATAACAAAAGTATTAAGGTAAACCTAACCATAGCATGAAACATATGGATCCAAATCAGCCCGTTACAAAGCAACGCATGAACTAGGGTTTAAGCTTTTGTCACTCTAGCAACCCATCATCTACTTATTACGTCCCAATGCCTTCCTCTAGGCCCAAATAATGGTGAAGTGTTATGTAGTCAACATTCACATAACACCACTAGAGGCTAGACAACATACATCTCATCAAAATATCGAACGAATACCAAATTCACATGACTACTAATAGCAAGACTTCTCCCTTGTCCTTAGGTACAAACATAACTACTCACAAAGCATATTCATGTTCATAATCAGAGGGGTAATAATATGCATAAAGGATCTGAACATATGATCTTCCACCAAATAAACCAACTAGCATCAACTACAAGGAGTAATCAACACTACTAGCAACCTAGTAGCACCAATCCCGGACTTGGAGACAAGAATTGGATACAAGAGATGAACTAGGGTTTGGAGATGAGATGGTGCTGGTGAAGATGTTGATGGAGATTGCCCTTTCCCGATGAGAGGATCGTTGGTGATGACGTTGGTGATGATTTCCCCCTCCCGGAGGGAAGTGTCCCCGGCAGAACAGCTCTGCCGGAGCCCTAGATTGGTTCCGCCAAGGTTCCGCCTCGTGGCGGCAGAGTCTCGTCCCTAAAGGTTGCTTGATGTTTTTTTTCTCATCAAAAGACTTCATATAGGAGAAGATGGGCGTCAGAGAGCCACCAGGGGGCCCACGAGGTAGGGGGCGCGCCCCAGGGGGGCACGCGCCGCACCCTCGTGAGCAGGGTGTGGGCTCCCTGGCCTTCATCTTTGGTGACGATTTTTCTTTATTTATTTTAAGATATTCTGTGGAGTTTCAGGACTTTTGGAGTTGCGCAGAATAGGTCTCCAATATTTTCTCCTTTTCCAGCCCAGAATTCCAGCTGCCGGCATTCTCCCTCTTCATGTGAACCTTGTAAAATAAGAGAGAATAGCCATAAGTATTGTGACATAACGTGAAATAACAGCCCATAATGCAATAAATATTGATATAAAAGCATGATGCAAAATGGACGTATCACGAACCATCATCACTTGAAAGAATCCTTGCGCGCCCCTGCCTTAACGGATCCTGAATTTACCGTCCTAAGCACTGTAGGTGCATATATCCGAGCTGCCTGTGCGGAATCACAGGAGTTGCTCGCCTATTCTCAAGGGATATGAAGGTAAAATGTTTTAATAAATAGATAGCAGTAGCCCCCGAGACTTAAAGCAGTAGGAAAAAACCGATTTGAGGATCGTTTATGATTGCAGATTCTTAAGGAGAAGAACAACGCATTGTCCCAGGAGCTTGAGACGAGCCGGACACAGCTAAATATGGCTACTGCCGAGCTTGAAGAAATGAAGAGTGCCCCAATGTACTTTGGCAAAGATAAAAAAACTAGAAGAAGAAGTGAAGAAGCATGCCAAAGAGATTAAGAGCTTAAAGGCTCAACTCTTGGAGGCACAACAGGAAAATCAAAAACTGAAGGGCAGCATATTTGGTATGACCTTTTTGAACCATCTGAAGCATTGATATAGTCATATAATTCAGAATGTTTAACAGTTCGGATCATGTAGGTATGTTGACCGGATGCCACAATGAGGAGGTGTCTGAACTTCAAAGCGACGTTCTAAAGGAACTGTCCAAACTGCACGAGCATGCCCAGAGGTCCATGAAAAATATGGCCAAAGCCTTACGGCCATTCGATGCCCCTCCGGAAAGTATGGAGGGGTTGGCGGATCTATTCAAGGGTGATCGGTGTCGCTTCGAGCTATGGAAGACATCCACATGTCGTGAAGGTGCTCGAGAGGCATGGGCCATGGTGAAGACATGTTACACCGGCCTCAACCCGAATCATATGGCCCGAGTCAGACCTCGAGGACCCGACGGGAAGGAAATTCCAGTAAGCTTGGTGTATGACCAAGTAATGATAGCGGCGAAATACTCGCAACAAGATTATAAATTAGATAGCCTATTAGATGGCATAGAAAGAGAGTAGGCGTTTGATTCGATGTATCAATGTACTTTATGACCGAACTTATCTCCTGCCGAATTTTATGAAAATTTTGTCATCGCAGACCTTCGACTTCCACCTCCGAACCAAGAAGTTGGAGTGTTTCCATATACTATGTTTAACTAAGAAACATTTAGTATTTTCGGAAACCAGGCAATCCGGTCATATTGCTCGAACATACAAAATGTGTTCGGGGAGTTATGATATATTTCTATTTAACGTAAGAAACATCTTGCAAGGAAAATAGTTCCGTTAGGGGTTCTTTTCCTTGGGTGTGCATGTGCAATGATGCATGCCTAGGCCCATATCCAAAGTATGAGCAGTCAAGTCCGCAATTGTTCCATAAAAAGGTCTTTCATATATGTGCCAACCAATTATTCCCTTAAGAACGCTAGCTTTTGGCTTCACCCATTTGAGGTACAGGTGTGGATAACCAGGTTGTAACAATCGCAGAGATACTCCCTTTACACCCTAGCCAAACAACCGGGAACGTAGGGTATAAACACAGGAGCCAGGCAACCCAGCTTGGCAAAAACTTAAGTCATATAGGTGCATAAAATGGCAAGAGCAACGACCGTTATGAACAAGGGAAAGCTTAGGAGCTTGTTAATGAAATGCTTCATTAAAAGAAGCCCCCATGTATTATGGGGTGTATACATTTAAAGATGTGTACCCCGAATAAGACGGTTGATCCAAACACACATGCGAGAAAAAAGGAAAAAATTAAAAGGGGGAGGAAAAAGGAAAAAACCTAGTTTGAAATGAAACCTAAGAAGGCCAAACTATGCGTAGAATCTTCGGAGCCGGGCAGCGTTCCATGGGTTCGGCTCAGGGCGATTATCCTCTGCGTTGCGAAGGCGATAGGCTCCTCTAGTAAGGACTTCATCTATGACGAAGGGGCCCTCCCATTTGTGTTTGAGCTTGTCCTTTTTCTTTTCCAGGAGGCGTAGAACAAGTTCTCCGACATTGTACATTTTAGCCCGCACTTCTCTGCTTTGGTAACGCCTAGCCTGTTGTTGATAGAATGCAGAACGGGCTTTAGCAACATCGCGCTCCTCTTCAATTCCGTCTAGGTCATCCTGCCGATCTAGTTCGACTTCTCTCTTTTCATACATGCGCACTCTAGGTGAGTCATGAATAATGTCGCAGGGCAATACGACCTCTGCGCCGTACACCATGAAGAAGGGTGTGTATCCGGTCGTTCGATTGGGCATGGTCTAGAGTCCCCAGAGTATGGAATCGAGTTCCTCTACCCAGTGCTTGTCTGATTCTCGTAAAGAGCGCACTAGTATGGGCTTAATAGCACTCATGATTAGACCATTGCCCCTTTCAACTTTGTTGTTTGTTTGAGGGTGGTATATGGATGCGTAGTTGAGCTTAATGCCCATCTTAGCGCACCAAGTTTTCACCTCGTCAGCTGTGAAGTTGGAGCCATTATCAGTGATGATGCTATGCGGGACACAATAACGATGGACAACGCCAGATATAAAGTCAATCACTCACCCAGCCTCAGCTGTTTTTACCGGTTTGGCCTCTATCTACTTGGTGAATTTGTCTACCATCACCAGCAAGTATTTCTTTTTGTGGCTTGCCCATTTAAGGGGTCCAACCATATCAAGCCCCCAGACCGCAAAGGGCCAAGTAATGGGGATTGTTCTTAGTGTAGTGGGAGGCATGTGGCTTTGATTGGCAAAAAGCTGACAACCCACATAGCGTTGGACAAGGGCTTGAGTGTCAGCTCGAGCCATAGGCCAGAAAAAGCCTGTCCGGAACGCCTTACTTACAAGGGTGCAGGCTGCAGCGTGATGACCACCGAGACCGGCATGTATTTCTGCCAAGAGTTGCCTTCCCTCCTCTTCAGAGATACACCTTTGAAGGACTCCGGTAGTACTTCTTTTGTACAATTCACCCTCATGCACTTTAAAGGCTTTAGAGCGCCGAACTATGCACCAAACTTTGTTTTGATCGTCCGAGAGCTCCTGTCTATTAAGGTAGGCCAGGAAGGGTTCAGTCCAGGGGGTGATAGCCGCCATGATCTCATGGGCAGAGGGTGTTATCTCGATATCCGGACCACCGATGGTTTCTGCGTTGTATTCGATAGCTGGGGTTGTGATCAGGTCCGTACCGCTTTCCCCGCTCTCACCCTGCCACACTACGGGTGGCTTAAAGAGCTGTTCCACAAAGGTGTTAGGTGGCACAGGGTCGCGCTTAGCGCTCATACGAGCGAGGATGTTGGCCGCCTGATTACTTTCTCGAGCGACGTGATGGAATTCAAGTCCTTCGAATGGAGCTGATATTTTTAATATGGTGTTTCAATATGCCACCATTTTTGGTTCCTTTGCATCTAACTCTCCATTGACCCGGGAAATTGTGAGGTTTGAATCGCCGTGCACCTCCAAGCGTTATATACCCAAGGAGACAACCATGCGAAGACCGTGTAGTAGCGCCTCGTATTCGGCTGCATTGTTAGAGTCCATATACATAATTTACAGTACGTAGTGGATTGTGTTCCCAATAGGGGATGTGAGGGTTACACCAACCCCAGTCCGGCCAGCATATTAGAGCCATCGAAGTACATAATCCAATTGGACTATGAGCTGTACTCTTTAGGGAGTTCGGTTTCTGTCCATTCAGCGACAAAGTCGGCCAATACCTGGGATTTAATAGCCCGGCGTGGCTTGTATATGATTTCAAACGGTAATAGCTCGATGGCCCATTTTTCTACGCGTCCAGTGGCGTCCCTATTATTGATAATGTCGTTGAGTGGTACTTCAGATGCCACTGTGACCGAACACTCTTGAAAGTAGTGTTGAAGTTTGTGGGATGCCATGAAGACTGTGTAGGCTATCTTCTTATAGTGGGGGTATCGGGATTTGCAAGGTGTAAGGACCTCTGATAAGTAGTAGACTGGTTTTTGGGTGGGGAATTTATGTCCCTCTTCCCCTCGTTCGATGACGAGCATGACACTAACCACTTGGTTGGTCACCGAAATATATAACTACATGGGCTCTCCAACACCTGGTGCAACTAGGATTGGGTTGCTTGCAAGAAGAGTTTTAATTTCTTCCAATCTGGCTGTGGCAGCATCCGTCCATTTGAAGTTGTATGTGCGTCGTAATAGCTTGTAGAGTGGTAGCACTTTTTCTCCCAATTTGGAGATGAAGCGGCTTAAGGCCGCGACGCAACCTGCTAACTTCTGGACTTGCTTTAGGTCTGTTGGTATGGCCAATTGTGACAATGCTCGGATCTTGGCCGGGTTTGCTTCAATTCCTCTATGGGAAACAATGAACCCAAGCAGCTTTCCGGCCGGAACTCCGAAGACACATTTTTCCGAATTAAGCCGTTTGTCGTATGTTCGAAGGTTGTCGAAGGTGAGGAAAAGATTGTCCACCAGTGTCTTGACGTACTTTGTCTTGATGACCACGTCGTCCATGTATGCTTCGATCGTTTAGCCTATTTTCTTTTCCAGGCAAGTTTGAATCATGCGTTGGTAGGTAGCCCCAGCATTTTTGAGTCCGAAGGGCATAGTGTTGAAGCAGAAGGGACCATAAGGGGTGATGAATGCGGTTGCCGCCTGGTCTGATTCATTCATCTTAATTTGATGGTATCCGAAATAATAGTCGAGGAAACACAAATAGTCGTGCCCTGCAGTTGTGTCAATAATTCGGTCAATGCAAGGCAATGGGAAGGGGTCCTTAGGGCAAGCCTTGTTGAGGTCCTTGAAATCTACACACATGCGCCAGGATTTGTCCTTCTTTGGTACCATAACCAAGTTGGCTAGCCAATCTGGATGTTTAATTTCCCTAATAAACCCAGCCTCTAACAATTTGGCTAGCTCTTCTCCCATGGCTTGACGCTTGGGTTCGGAGAATCACCGTAATGTCTGCTTCACGGGTTTGAATCCCTTGATTATATTAAGACTGTGTTCAGCAAATCTTCCTGGGATGCCGGGCATGTATGAAGGGTGCCAGGCAAAGATATCACAATTCTCTCACAGGAATGTGTGTAGGGCGGCGTCCACTGCCGGATCTAGTTGTGCTCCGATAGATGCTATTTTATTAGGGTTCGCCGGGTCCACTTGGAATTTCACTATTTCCTTGGCTCGCTTGAAAGAGGTGGATTTGGATCTCTTATCGAGAATTACATCGTCCGTATCCATCATGGACTGTAGGGTGGTTAATCCCTCTGCCGCTAGGGCTTCAGATAGTGCCTCGAGGGCCAAGGATGCAGTTTGTTTTCGGCTTGAAGGGCTTTGTCCGGGTTGCTCGAGATTGTGACAATTCCATTAGGACCGGCCATTTTGAGTTTCATATACCCATAGTGGGGTATATCTTGAAAGCGTGAGAAAGCGTCCCGGCCGAGGATGAAGTGATACCCACTATTGAAGGGGACCACATGAAAGAGAAACTCTTCGGATCTATAGTTCCCAGGCGTGCCGGATGCTACCTCTTGAGCTTGCGTTGGTTTTCCCTTGAAAAGGAAAGGGTGATGCAGCAAAGTAGCGTAAGTATTTCTGTCGGTGTCAAAACCGGCGGATCTCGGGTAGGGGGTCCCGAACTGTGTGTCTAGGCGAATGGTAACAGGAGACAAGGGACGCAATGTTTTTACCCAGGTTCGGGCCCTCTCGATGGAGGTAAAACCCTACTCCTGCTTGATTAATATTGAGGATATGGGTAGTACAAGAGTAGATCTACCACGAGATCGGAGTGGCTAAACCCTAGAAGCTAGCCTATGGTATGATTGTTATTCGTCCTACGGACTAAAACTCTCCGGTTTATATAGACACCGGAGAGGGCTAGGGTTACACAGAGTCGGTTACAATGGGAGGAGATCTTCATATCGTATCGCCAAGCTTGCCTTCCACGCCAAGGAAAGTCCCATCTGGACACGGGACGGAGTCTTCAATCTTGTATCTCCATAGTCCGGGAGTCCGGCCAAAGGTCTTAGTCCGGCCATCCGGACACCCCCTAATCCAGGACTCCCTCAGTAGCCCTTGAACCAGGCTTCAGTCACGACGGGTCCGGCACGCAAGTTGTCTTCGGCATTGCAAGGCGGGTTCCTCCTCCTAATATTTCATAGAAGATGTTGAACACCAGGGTAGTGTCCGGCTCTGCAAAATAAGTTCCACATTCCACCGTAGAGAGAATAATATTTGCATTAATCGGATCTGCTGACGTATTCCGCGGCGTGACATCATGCCACGGCCAGGCTTTTATTCATTTTATTGTTCCACCTCAGCGCGTTTAGCGAGGTGGTTTCCTTGGCACGTCTTGTCAAAGCAGAGATCGTGTCCCCTTATTCTGGGATTCTCATCAATACGGGTGTGGGTAACCCAACCGCGCCATTAACCGCGACGCTTGGGAGATAAGCGAGTTTTATAGGACGGTGGGGGGCTCGTAGTTTTGGCCGCCCATACAAGGGGATAAGAATCCGCCCTTCCATTCATGCCTTCTTCCTCCTCTGCTTATCCGTCCCTGCGCGCTCGAGCTCCGGCGCCCAAGCCCGCACTTCCCACCTCAACCTTCTCCAACCATGTCCGGAGCGGGAGGTAGATGGATGGCCTCCTCCATCACGGAGGGGCAAATCAAAAAACTGAGGAAGGCCAGATACTTGTCTAACGACATCGCGCACCGGCTTCCAGATGTGGGGCAACTCATCCCCACCCCCAAGCCCCATGAGAGGGTTGTTTTTCTTCCCCATTTCCTCCGCGGACTGGGTTTTCCTCTTCACTCATTCGTCCGGGGGCTCATGTTCTACTACGGCCTGGACTTCCACGATCTGGTCCCGAACTTCATCCTCAATATCTCGGTGTTTATCGTCGTGTGTGAGGCCTTCTTCCACATCAAACCCAACTTTGGCCTATGGCAGAAGATCTTCAGTGTCAAGCTGAAGGTTGTGAAAGGCCGACATGCAGAATGCAGAGGTGCTATGGTGGGCAAGATGGCCAACGTCACTTGGCTTGAGGGTGCCTTCATGGAAACCATCAAAGGGTGGCAATCGGGGTGGTTTTATATCACCGAGCCGCGTGACCCTAAGTGGGCAGCGGCCCCCGAATTTCGATCCGGCATCCCCACCCGGCTCACATCTTGGAAAGAGACGGGCCTGTCGTGGGGCAATCCGGAAGAGGTGACCGGACTCCAAACCTGTGTTCGAGACCTGGTGACCAAGAAGGTAAGCTTGTCAATGTGGTCCAGGTCATGCTCTTCCGCCGGATCCTCCCGTGTCAACGACGGGACTTCAATTTGTGGGAGTTCGACCTGGCCCAGCACCAGACTCTATCCCAGCTCTTCGAAACGAAGCACGAGGACGCCTGGAAGGTGCTTTTCAAGAGCTCCGAGGTCTCCCCTCCCGTCACCGAGGATCGCGGATTCTGCGCCAAACGTCAAGTCCGAAGTAAGCTTACATTTAGTCCCTTACGGGATACCCGAATTTCATAGTATGACTTTATGTGGGATCTAAACTCCCGTTCCTTTGACAGGACTGGAAGAGGACATCCGGACAGTTTGACTGTCCGGCTCCTTTGCCCGAAGGCCCAGCAGACGCGCAATTAACAAAGCTACTGGTTCCGGCACCTCACGTGGTGCCGGAGAAGAAGGCCAATGAGAAGACCACGGGGACCCGAAAGAGTTCCCGGTGCCCGGTGGCATCGGATTTGCCCGACAACCCCAACGCACCCTCCGCCTCCGAAGACGAGGAGGAGGAAGAAGAAGAAGAAGCCTCTCCCCCTCCAACGGGGGGAGGAACAAAAAGAAAGGCCGCCCCAACTGGGGAAGATGGAGGGTCCAAGAAGGGGAAGACCCTTCTGTCGGACTACGCCCCCGATGCTGAAGACGGCAGGGGGGAATGGCCATCCAGGGTCAAGCCCCTGGCAAAATCGTGAGTGTCCGGCTACCCGAATGACTTATTGCACTCCGTTATTATTCGATAGCTTCTAATGCCGAATCTAATTATGCAGTCCGCCTAGAGCTCAGCTTGGCGATTCGTCGAGCGGCTCTCTGAATTCGTCGGGAGTGAATAGCGCGTCACTTCCGACGGCCTCCTCCCCTCTCCCTACAGACGACGCTGAGGTGGAGTCCCGTAGGGGACAAAACCAGGAGGAGGTGGTCCTGGAGGCGCCACAAGGCGACCTTCCGGACTCCAGGCCCAAAGGGGGCAAAGCCCCGGAGGGATCTAAGTCCGGCCCCGGGCCGGACACTGCTCCGGAACCATCAGCGGTTCCAGAGTCTGACAGGCGGCGCCTTCATAAGAAGGGCAAGCCTGCGATGCCAGCGACTTCCGTCCACCCGGAGGCGCCGGACAATTTGCTGGAGGCACTTAACGGTGCCTCCATCGACGAGGAACACCGCACTGTTATGAGTGCGGTGATTTAGAAGGTTCAGTCCGCCAAGAGCGGGCTGACGGAAGCCTGTACAAGATTGTTAACGGGCTTTGAGGTATGTGTTCAAAAACATATATAAAAAATATTACCGCATAGACAGTAGCCCCTGATGCTCAGTTCGGTGTTCGGAAAGAAAAGCCGAGCTGAGGATCTAAAAAGATATACGCAGGAGTCTAATAGAAATATATCAATATGGGAATGCAGGCTGCGGTGCTGACCTCTGCCGCACTGACTGCGGAGGTTAATGCATTGAAGGAAAGCCTCGAGCGGTCCGAGTGGGAGCTCGGCCGTGCCAAGAAGCAGCTCGAGGATAAAGAGGGTACATAGTACCTCCTATAAATGTATATAGAAATACTTGGTTGCAAAATAAGAACAGGACCAACGTTAATGTTGCAGGAGCCACGACCGAGGTGGCAACCCTGAAAGAGGCGGTCTCCAAGGCCGAAAAGAGTGCGGCCTTGGAGTGCACCGAACGAGAGAAGCAGGAGGCGCGGGTGGCGGAGGTGCGGCAAGAGCTCCAGGCTCTCGTGGAAAAACACGAGAGTTTGGAGCGTGACTCGGAGACTCGAGAGTCCGAGCTTGCCTTGGCTCTTGAGAGTGCCAAGACCGCTAAGGCCGAAGCCTAGAAGGCCTTTCAGGAGATCGAGGCGATGAAGAAGATAGCGGCGGGTAAGGCATTCTTTATGCAAAGCAAAAATATAAAAGTTAATTATCTGCTACTTACCCAAATCCGGAACTCTCCAGGAGCGTTCGCCGATCTGCCCTGTAGTGTGTCTGATGCCGCCGCATACTACCGAGCCGAAGAGGGGAGCTCGACGGAAAAAGTGTTCTGGTCTCAGTATGTTGAGGCCGAACATCCGGTGCCCCTAAGCGACCAGCTGAAGCAGCTGGTCGAGCTCCACAAGGTGGCCGAACAGGCCATGAAGGGCCTCATAGCTCAGCTGTGGCCTAGAGAAGTCATGCCTGGGAGCTACTTCGGTCTGGTGCGACAGCTGGTGGACGCGTGTCCATGGATTGAGGTCGTCAAGCGCTCCGTTTGTATTGAAGGTGCCCGTCGGGCCCTTGCCCGTGCTAAGGTGCACTGGGGCAAGCTAGATGCGGAGAAGCTATTGACGGACGCGCCACCGCCGGGCAAGGAGTATCGTACGCCCGAGATGTATTATAATGGCGTTCTAAAGGGTGCCCGCCGTATAGCGGATGAGTGCTCCAAAGATGTAATTTTTGAGTAGACTCGCATTTGTTATCCTGTACGCTGAAGCTTTGTTCATATGCGTTAAGCAACGCTTGTTAATTTAAAATATTACCTTCTGTGCGGCCGTTTATCAAATCTGAGAGATGCAAGTCGTCGGCTTCGACCCCCATGCCACGAGTGTTGGGGTGTTCGGGATAAACCTGAGCGCTCTTGTTCCCATTCTTGGGTCCATCGAGGGAGGCGTTCAGCACAATGAACCAGGCCGTCGGACTTATAATGCTTTATCACTCTCACTTAGCCATAGAATTCTATAATTTTAAATTTCGGCGAAGCCCCTAGTATTCGGAAGACCGAGTTCGGGGCACTATCCACGCCTAGGCCGGATAAGTACGGTTCCTCGCTCGAAGCGGCATAAGTCTTTAAGGACTCGAAGAAACCTCACGAATAGCGACCGGTCTCTCGCACTATCATGACAGTCAGTTTTAGCTTTCTCTACTGAGGTGTTAACGCAGCTCAACTGGGGCACAATCACAGTAGTTCTCCCAGCGCTACCTTAGCCAACAATGCGGAACATAAGGTACCAAAACACGGGAGCCGGGCAAACCCAACTATTGACCAAAGACATGATTCGGAGCCAATGCATATAGTGCTATAAGTTCGGGGTGCCGCACTCGTGAGAGTGTTCGGTCTTCTCACACCATGTTATGGGGTGTTGTAAGCCCCTGGTGTATTGTCCGCACCAAAGTGTACAGTTGCAGAATGTCATGACTAACATGTTTGTATATATAAAAATAGATAAGTACAATAATAGGTAAGAGCTATATATTGTTTATTAAAAAAGGGGTTGCTGCGTAAGCAGAACGATGCAAGAAGTGCGGTAAGCAAGAGATGGGAGTATTTGACATATTCCCCTCCAGGGGCAAGCTACGGGATTGTAAGTAAAACAGGTATTAAACTCGTTATAGAGACCACCTGGACTTTTGACGTGGCTTGCTCCCTCCCTGGCTGTTGCATCGTGGGTTCGACGAGTGTATTGCCGGACAGGCCTTCCGAATAGTTGGGTCCTGAAAGTGTGTAAAAAGGAAAACAGCGAAATAGGGAGCCCCTTAGTGCGGTTGAGCCGCATTCTGGGCGTGCCGTTGTTGTGCCCCTCCCCTTATGCCCATGGTATCTCTAAGGCATAATTATGTATGCGTGGTACCAATATCGCCATTTGGCGGGGGCTGGGGTTGGGGCCGCACTGCTATGCTTGCTCAGAACGTGCCAGCCGGATTTGTTGTAGGTTACTTTGGGCTCGCTTGACGTTGTCCGGACGCTTGACACCTAGATTGGAGAACTGCCTTGAGAGGCTACTCTGTACTTCTGCCGCCAGGGCCGCCGTGTGCTCCTCCGTTCGGAGAGAGCGTTCGGTGTTTCCGTTTACCGTGATGACTCCGCGAGGTCCTGGCATCTTGAGCTTGAGATATGCGTAGTGTGGCACCGCATTGAATTTTGCAAATGCGGTTCGTCCAAGCAGGGCGTGATAGCCGCTGCGGAATGGGACTATGTCGAAGATTAACTCCTCGCTCTGGAAGTTATCCGGGGATCCGAAGACCACTTCGAGTGTAACCGAGCCTGTACAGCTGGCCTCTACCCCTGGTATGACACCTTTGAAGGTTGTCTTTGTGGGTTTAATCCTTGAAGGATCGATGCCCATTTTTTGCACTGTGTGTCGTGGTAACGGTTCCGACAGTAAGAGAGGGGTAGGATAACGGAGCATGATCTATCGAGATGCATATGGGTGACACGGTGGTTTTAGCGAGTTCGGGCCTCTCACGGTGGAGATAACAACCCTACGTCTTGTGCTCCGAAGAGGCTTTGTTTTATCTGAGTATATATCCGGAGATTACAATGTGTGTGTGAGAGAGAGGAAGGTATCCCCATGCCTGAGCTAAGTCCTAAGACTAATGGTGAAAAGAGAGAGAGAGGTGGAAGAAAAGACCCCCCAAGTCTAGTGGTGGGGGGTGGCTTATATAGAGTGCGCCACCCCCTCACCTCCTATGTTACAAAGTGGAGCATCAATGCCATAATGCCTGCCCACAAAAAAACCATCATGCTTACTATTGGTCCTCGCATATCCGAGTGAGTTACATGGTCAAGTGGAATGAGCTCGTCGAGTGGAGTGCCATGCTCCGAGTGGTTGTTGCCGTCCGAGTGACTTTCAAGTTGCAGTACATCTGGACGGCGATCTGGCCCAGGGGCCCAGTACAAAGTGTACGGTGTCCATGGGTAGGGTCTTTAGGTCAGGCCTGTTACCCTACCCCTAATACATGTCCTCGTCACTGTGTCCTGGTAAAGTAGGTTCAGGCTACTGCCGTCGTCCATTAGGACTCTGGTAAGGTGAAATCTGTCGATAATTGGGTCTAGGACCAGTGCGGCGAATCCGCCGTGACGGATGCTGGTGGGATGGTCCCTTCGATCGAAGGTGATCGAGCAGGAGGACCATGGGTTGAACTTTGGGGTGACTGTCTCCAGCGCATAGACGTCCTTGAGAGCACGCTTCCGCTCCCTTTTGGGGATGTGGGTTGCGTATATCATGTTCACCGTCCGAACTTGCGGGGGAAATCCCTTCTGTCCTTTGTTGTTCGGCAGCCGGGGCCCCTCCTCGTCATCGCTATATAGCCCCTTGTCTCTGGTCTCGGCACTTAACTTGCCTGTCTGCTTGAACACCCAACAATCCCTGTTGGTATGATTGGCTGGCTGTTCGGGGGTGCCGTGTATCTGGCACGAGCGATCGAGTATCCGGTCTAAGCTGGATGGGCCCTGAGGGTTTCTTTTGAATGGCTTCTTCCGCTGACCCGGTTTAGAGCCTCTGAATCCGGCATTGACTGCCGTATCTTCAGTATTTTCACCGTTAATGCGACACTTATGCTTGGTGCGACGTGACCTACCATTGTTATCCTTGGTATCCGAATTGCCGGGGCTCTTAGTTATGTTATTGCTACGAGCTAGCCAGCTGTCTTCTCCCGCATAGAAGCGGGTCATGAGTGTCGTGAGGTCTGCCATAGATTTCGGCTTTTCCTGTCCTAGGTGTCGGGCAAACCATTCGTCTCGGATGTTGTGCCTGAAGGCTGCAAGGGCCTCGGCGTCCGGACAATCGACTATTTGGTTTTTCTTGGTTAGGAACCGTGTCCAGAATTATCTGGCCGATTCCTCTGGCTGCTGGATTATGTGGCTTAGGTCATCGGCGTCTGGTGGTCGCACATACATGCCCTGGAAGTTGTCAAGGAATGCGGATTCCAGTTCCTCCCAACAACTAATTGACTCTGCTGGCAGGCTGTTAAGCCAATGTCGAGCTGGTCCTTTAAGCTTGAGTGGGAGGTATTTGATGGCGTGTAGATCATCACCACGGGCCATGTGGATATGAAGGAGATAATCCTCGATCCATACCACAGGATCTGTTGTGCCATCGTATGATTCGATATTTACGGGTTTGAAGCCCTCGGGGATTTGATGATCCATTACTTCGTCTGTGAAGCATAGTGGGTGTGCGGAGCCCCTGTACTGGGCTATATCATGACGCAGCTCGGACGAGATTGGTCTATTGTATTCGGCCATGCCATACTTATTATGTCCGGCGTGACGGCTAGCGTCACGTGAAGCGGGGCGCCCATGCGATCCGTAGATCGATCTTGTTTTCCTTGCCTTATTCTCCAAGATGTCTCGCAGGTCTGTTGCATCTCCCCGTACTCTGGTATGTTTTGAGCGGTGTCGGGGTGCGGCTTGAGTTGAGGGCCTGAAGGCCTCTCTATCGCGGCCACGGGGTGGCCGATCGAGCGCATCGTACGCTGGTGATGTAGGTTTAGTTGCTTCCTCCTCAAGTTGGGGTAGCAGCCTGCGCTTTGGGTAGCTCTTGGATGGGCGTTCTAGTTTATACTCTTCGGCCGCCAGGACTTCGGTCCATGTGTCGGCTAGCAAGTCTTGGTCAGCTCTAAGCTGCTGTTGTTTCTTCTTGAGGCTGCTTGCCGTGGCTACGAGCCTGCGTTTGAAACGCTCTTGTTCGACGGGATCCTCTGGCACGACGAATTCGTCGTCGTCGAGGCTTGCATCGTCTTCAGAGGGAGGCATGTAATTGTCGTCCTCATCCTCTTTGTCGGCCGCTCTCTCATGAGGGCTGGCTCCTTCGTCCTCCTGCACTGAATCCTGCTGGAGGGGGTTGTCTTCGGCACTGTCCGGCGTGTTGTTATCTCCGGTGCCGGAATCGCCGTTTTTGCTTTGGCGGGACTTAGAGCGGCGCCGCTGACGTCGGCGCTTGGGTTGCTTCTTGGAGGGGTCATCCTCCATTTTCTCCTCGCCATCCCCCGCTTTAGGGGTGTCCACCATGTATATGTCATATGACGAGGTGGCTTTCCAGTTCCCTATAGGTGCTGGTTCTTGATCGTCTCCTTCGTCGGCGTCCATGCCGTCGATGTCTTTGGAGTCAAAGTCGAGCATGTCGGTTAAATCGTCGACAGTGGCTACGAAGTGGGTGGTGGGTGGGCTTCGAATTTCTTCGTTGTCCGCATCCCAACCGTGTTGGCCGTGGTTCGGCCAGGGCTCTCCTGACAAGGAGAGATACTTTAATGAATTCAGGATATTGCCGAAAGGCGAGTGCTGAAAGATGTCCGCGGCGGTGAACTCCATGACCGGAGCCCAATCGGGCTTAATCGAAAGAGGTGCGGGATTTATGGAGTCCGGATCGGAGTCTGACACCTTGGAGTCACGGGCCTTGTGAGGGACTAGGCTGGTATCCGGCTCTATCGCCATAGAGGTTGCAGCTTCCGGGGCAGCGTCCAACCGTCCGTCCCCAACTGGCACAGTGGGCTCCGAGCTAATGGTCGGAGCGGACACCTGAGCGACGCTCTGGATGTTGTCCGATGGCAGAGCTAAATCATGCCCATCGTGACAGTGCGGCGCGCCTGGTCATGGCTCAAATCCGTCAAAGATCAAGTCCCCGCGGATGTCGGCCATGTAGTTTAAGCTTCCAAACCTGACCTGATGGCCAGGGGCGTAGCTTTCGATCTGCTCCAGATGGCCAAACGAGTCGGCCCGCAGTGCGAAGCCGCCGAATACGAAGATCTGTCCGGGGAGAAAAGTTTTGTCCCAGACCGCATCGCAATTGACGAGCGAAAAAGCCATCGGGCCTAAAGGCGACGACACAGAGGAACTCTCAATGAAAGCACCAATGTTGGTGTCAAAACCGGCGGATCTCGGGTAGGGGGTCCCGAACTGTGCGTCTAGGCAGATGGTAACAGGAGACAAGGGACACGATGTTTTTACCCAAGTTCGGGCCCTCTCGATGGAGGTAAAACCCTACTCCTGCTTGATTAATATTGATGATATGGGTAGTACAAGAGTAGATCTACCACGAGATCAGAGTGGCTAAACCCTAGAAGCTAGCCTATGGTATGATTGTTGTTCGTCCTACGGACTAAAAAACTCTCCGGTTTATATAGACACCGGAGAGGGCTAGGGTTACACAGAGTCGGTTACAATGGGAGGAGATCTTCATATCGTATCGCCAAGCTTGCCTTCCACGTCAAGGAAAGTTCCATCCGGACACGGGATGGAGTCTTCAATCTTGTATCTTCATAGTCCGGGAGTCCGGCCAAAGGTCTTAGTCCGGCCATCCGGACACCCCTAATCCAGGACTCCCGCAATTTCCCTCAGTTTTTGAGAACTAAGGTATCAATCCAGTAGGAGACGACGCACAAGTCACCGAATACCTGCACAAAAATTCAAGAACTTGCAACCAACACGATAAAGGGGTTGTCAATCCCTTCACGGTCACTCACAAAAGTGAGATCTGACAGAGATAGATAAACGGTAAAGTAAATTTTTTTGGTATTTTTGGTTTATAGAGTGGAAACTAAAGATTGCAAAATAGTAGATTGGAAACTAGCAAGATGTAAACGAGATTCAATAATATGGAAAAGAGACCCGGGGGCCATAGGTTTCACTAGTGGCTTCTCTCAAGATAGCATACATTATGGTGGGTGAACAAATTACTGCCGAGCAATTGATAGAAAAGCGCATAGTTATGACGACATCTAAGGCAATTATCATGAACATAGGCATCACGTCCGTGTCAAGTAGACCGACTCTTGCCTACATCTACTATTATTACTCCAAAGATGGACCGCTATGCAGCATGCATCTAGAGTATTAAGTTCATAAAGAACAGAGTAACACATTAAGCAAGATGACATGATGTAGAGGGGTTTACTCAAGAAATATGATGAAAACCCCATCTTTTAATCCTCGATGGCAACAATACAATATGTGCCTTGCTGCCCCTACTGTCACTAGGAAAGGACACCACAAGATTGAACCAAAACCTAAGCACTTCTCCCATTGCAAGAATGATCAATCTAGTAGGACAAACTAAACCGATAATTCGAAGAGACTTGCAAAGATATTAAATCATGCATATAAGAATTCAGAGAAGAACCAGATAATATTCATAGATAATCTTGATCATAAATCCACAATTCATCGGATCTCGGCAAACACACCGCAAAACAGTATTACATCGAATAGATCTCTAAGAACATCGAGGAGAACTTGGTATTGAGAATCAAAGAGAGAGAAGAAGCCATCTAGATAATAACTATGGACCCGAAGGTCTATGGTAAACTACTCACGCTTCATCACAGAGGTAATGGTGTTGATGTAGTAGCCCTCCGTGATCGAATCCCCCTCTGACAGGATGCCGGAAAAGGCCCCAAGATGGGATCTCACGGGTACAGAAGGTTGCGGCGGTGGAAAAGTGGTTTCGTGGCTCTCCTGGATGTTTTTAGGGTATGCGAGTATATAGAGGCGAAGGAACTAGGTCAGGAGAGCTACGAGGGGCCCACGAGGGTGGGGGCGCGCCCTCCTGCCTTGTGGCCGCCTCGTTGCCTCTCTGACTTCATCTTCAAGTCTTCTGGTTTGCTTTCGGTACAAGAAAGATCATTCATTCCATTTGGACTCCGTTTGGTATTCCTTTTCTTAAAACTCTAAAAGGCAAAAGAAAAAACAGAAACTAGCACTGGCCCTCGGTTAATATGTTAGTCCCAAAAATAATATAAAATAGCATATTAAAGCCCATTAAACGTCCAAAACAGATAATATAATAGCATGGAACTATCGAAAATTATAGATACGTTGGAGGCGTATCAAGTATCCCCAAGCTTAATTCCTGCTCGTCCTCGAGTAGGTAAATGATAAAAATAGAACTTTTGATGTGGAATGCTACCTAACATATTTATACATGTAATTTTATTTATTGTGGCATGAATGTTCAGATCTGGAAGATTCAAGATAAAAGTGTAATATTGACATAAAAATAATAATACTTCAAGCATACTAACAAAGCAATTATGTCTTCTCAAAATAACATGGCCAAAGAAAGTTCATCCCTACAAAATCATATAGTTTGGCTATGCTCCATCTTCGTCACACAAAATATTCAAATCATGCACGACCCCGGTTTCAGCCAAGCAATTGTTTCATACTTTAGTATTCTCAAAAAATTTCAACTTTCACGCAATACATGAGCGTGAGCCATGGACATAACACTATAGGTGGAATAGAATGGTGGTTGTGGAGAAGACAAAAAAGGGGAGATAGTTTCACATCAATTAGGCGTATTAACAGGCTATGTAGATGCCCATTAATAGATATCAATGGGAGTAAGTAGGGATTGCCATGCAACAGATGCACTAGAGCTATAAATGTATGAAAGCTCAAAAAGAAAGTAAGTGGGTGTGCATCCAACTTGCTTGATCATGAAGACCAAGGGCATTTGAGGAAGACCATCGTTGGAATATACAAGCCAAGTTCTAAAATGAAGAATTCCCACTAGTATATGAAAGTGACAAAACAAGAGACTCTCTATCATATAGACCAGGGTGCTATTTCGAAGCACAAGTGTGCAAAGAGGATAGTAATATTGCCCCTTCTCTCTTTTCTCTCTCATTTTTTTGATTGGCTTCTTTGGCCTCTTTTTTTATTTCCTCACACAAGACAATGCTCTAATAATGATGATCATCACACTTCTATTTATTTACAACTGAAGAATTAAAACTTGATACTTAGAACAAAATATGACTCTATATGAATGCCTCCGGCGGTATACCAGGATGTGCAATGATTCAAGAGTGACATGCATGAAAGAATTATGAGCGGTGGCTTTGCCACAAATACGATGTCAACTACATGGTCATGCAAAGCAATATGACAATAATGAAGCGTGTCATAATAAACAAAACGATGGAAAGTTGCATGGCAATATATCTCGGAATGGCTATGGAAATGCCATAATAGGTATGTATAGTGGCTGTTTTGAGGAAGGTAAATGGTGGGTGTATGGTACCGGCGAAAGTTGCGCGACACAAGAGAGGCTAGCAATGGTGGAAGGTGAGAATGCGTATAATCCATGGACTCAACATTAGTCATAAAGAACTCACATACTTATTGCAAAAATATACAAGTCATCAAAACCAAGCACTACACGCATGCTCCTAGGGGAAGGGTTTGTTGGAGTTAACCATCGCGCGATCCCGACCTCCACACATAAGGAGGACAATCAAAGAGATACCTCATGCTTCAAATTTGTTACACACTCACAAACCTCAACATAAGTATTTCTTAAATTCACAACTACACCACTTAGCATGACCGTAATATCACCATCTTCATATCTCAAAAAAATCATAAAGAATTAAACTTCTCATAGTATTCAACACACCTTTTTTTTATGTAAGTTTGTATTATATCCGTCTTGGATGCCCATCATATTAGGACTAGTTTTATAACCAAAGATAATTACCATGCTGTTCTAAAAGACTCTCAAAATAATATAAGTGAAGCATGAGAGTTCAACAATTTCTATAAAATAAGCCACCGCCATGCTCTAAAAAGATATAAGTGAAGCACTAGAGCAATATTGTCTAGCTCAAAAGATATAAGTGAAGCACATAGAGTATTCTTATAAATGACGATTCATGCGTGTCTCTCCCAATAGGTGTGTACCGCAAGGATGGTTGTGGTAATCTAAAAAGCAAAGACTCAAATCATACAAGACTCTCCAAGCAAAACACATATCATGTGGTGAATAAAAATATAGCCTCAACTAAAGTTACCGATAGACAAAGATGGAAGAGGGGATGCCTTCCGGGGCATCCCCAAGCTTAGGATTTTTGGCCGTCCTTTAATTTTACTTGGAGTTCCTTGGGTATCCCCAAGCTTAGGCTCTTGCCACTCCTTATTCCGTAGTCCATCAAATCCTTACCAAAAACATGAAAACTTCACAACACAAAACTTGAACAGAAAATTTCATGAGCTCCGTTAGTATAAGAAAAGAAATCACCACTTTAAGGTACTGTTGTGAACTCATTCTTTAATTATATTGGTGTAATATCTACTGTATTCCAACTTCTCCATGGTTCATACCCCCCCGATACTACTCATAGATTCATCAAAATAAGCAAACAACATGTGAAAAACAGAATCTGTCAAAAACAGAACAGTCTGTAGTAATATGTAACTCTCGAATACTTATGTAATCTAAAAATTCTGAAATAAATTTTTGGACGTGAGGAATTTGTCTATTAATCTTCTTAAAAAAGAATCAACTCAAAAGCACTCTTCTATATAAAAGGACAGCTAATCTTGTGAGTGCAAAGTTTCTATTTTTTACAGCAAGATCGCATTAACTTTCACCTAAGTCTTCCCAAAGGTTCTACTTGGCACAAACACTAATTAAAACTTAAGGACACATATAACCAGAGTCTAGATGAATTAATTATTACTAAATAGGAGCAAAAAGTAAAGAACAAAAATAAAATTGGGCTGCCTCCCAACTAGCGCTATCGTTTAACGCCCTAGCTAGGCATAAAAACACTAATAGATCTAGGTATTGCCATCTTTGGTATGCAATCCATAAGTGGCTCTCATAATAGATTCATAAGTAAATTTAATATTCTTCCTAGGAAACTTTTCCATGCCTTTCCTTAACGGAAATTGGAATCTAATATTTCCTTCTTTCACATCAATAATTGCACCAATCGTTCTAAGGAAAAGTCTACCAAGAACAATAGGACATGTAGGATTGCAATCTATATCAGGAACAATGAAATATATGGGCACATAATTCCTATTTGCAACAATAAGAACATCATTAATCCTTCCCATAGGTTTCTTAATGGCGGAATCCGCAAGATGCAAATTTAAAGAACAATCATCAAATTCACAAAAACCTAGCACATCACACAAAGTTTTTAGAATCATGGAAACACTAGCACCCAAATCACACAAAGCATAGCATTCATAATATTTAATCTTAATCTTAATAGTAGGTTCCCACTCATCATAAAGTTTTCGAGGGATAGAAACTTCTTTTTCAAGCTTTTCTTCAAAAGATTGCATCATAGCATCAACGGTATGTTTAGTAAAAGCTTTATTTTGATTATCAGTATGAGGAGAATTTAACACGGATTGCAACATGGAAATACAATCTATTAAAGAACAATTATCAATCTTAAGCAGTTTTTCTTCAACCAAAGCATTGAAATTCTTTTGCGAACTCATAAATTCTTTAACACTATTCTCAAAATCAGAGGGAATCTTATTAAAATTTCCATAAGAGTTGTTGTAGGAATTACCATAATTATTAGAGGAATTACTAGGAAATGGACTAGGATTAAAATTGCCTCTATACGCGTTCTTACCAAAATTGTTCCTACCAAAAAAATTCACATCCATAGGTTCATTATTATTCTCAATAAAAGTGGACAAAGGCATATCATTAGGATCAGAAGAAACACTTTAATTTGCAAATAATTTCATAAGTTCATCCATCTTTCCACTCAAAACATTAATCTCTTCAATCGCATGACCTTTTTTACTAGTGGATCTTTCGGTGTGCCATTGAGAATAATTAATCATAATTTTATCTAGGAGCTTACTGGCTTCTCTTAAAGTGATTTCCATAAAAGTGCCTCCCGCGGCCGAATTTAAAAGATTTCTAGAAGCAAAATTCAATCCGGCATAATTTTTTGTATAATCATCCACAAATTCAAACCATGTGTAGGGCAATTATGTATCATCAATTTTATCCTCTCCCAAGATTGTGCAACATGCTCATGATCAAGTTGCTTAAAATTCATAATATCGTTCCTAAGGGAGATGATCTTAGTGGGAGGAAAATACTTAGAGATAAAAGCATCTTTACACCCGTTCCATGAATCAATACTATTTTTAGGCAAAGATGAGAACCAAGTTTTAGCACGATCTCTAAGCGAAAACAGAGATAGCTTCAATTTAACAATATCATTATCCACATCTTTCTTCTTTTGTATATCGCACAAATCAACAAAATTGTTTAGATGGGATGCGGCATCTTCACTAGGAAGGCCAGAAAATTGATCTTTCATAACAAGATTCAACAAAGCGGCATTAATTTCACAAGATTCAGCATTGGTAGTAGGAGCAATCGGAGTGCTAATAAAACCATTATTGTTGGTGTTGGAAAAGTCACACAATTTAGTATTATCTTCAGCCATCGTGACAAACAATCAATTCAACACACAAGCACACAGGAAGCATGCAAAAAGAGACAAATGGAAGAGGGGCAAAGGAAAGGCAAAGCTTTTCGAAAATCATTTTAGAAGTGGGGGAGAGGAAAACGAGAGGCGAATGACGAATAATGTAATGTAAGGGAGAAGAGTTTATGATGGGTACTTGGTATGGCTTGACTTGGCGTAGATCTCCCCGGCAATGGTGCCAGAAATCCTTCTTGCTACCCCTTGAGCTTGCATTGGTTTTCCCTTGAAGAGAAAAGTTTGATGCAATAAAGTAGCGTAAGTATTTCCCTCAGTTTTTAAGAACCAAGGTATCAATCCAGTAGGAGAAGATGCACAAGTCACTGAATACCTGCACAAACAATCAAGAACTTTCAACCAACATGATAAAGGGTTGTCAATCCCTTCATGGTCACTCGCAAAAGTGAGATCTGACAGAGATAGATAAACGGTAAAGTAAATATTTTTGGTATTTTTGGTTTATAGATTGGAAAGTAAAGATTGCAAAATAGTAGATTGGAAACTAGCAAGATGTAAACGAGATTCAATAATATGGAAAAGAGACCCGGGGGCCATAGGTTTCACTAGTGGCTTCTCTCAAGATAGCATATATTACGGTGGGTGAACAAATTACTGCCGAGCAAATGATAGAAAAGCGCATAGTTATGACGACATCTAAGGCAATGATCATGAACATAGGCATCACGCCCGTGTTAAGTAGACGAACTCCTGCCTGCATCTACTACTATTAATCCACACATCGACCGCTATCCAGCATGCATCTAGAGTATTAACTTCATAAAGAACGGAGTGACACATTAAGCAAGATGTCATGATGTAGAGGAATTAACTCAAGCAATATGATGAAAACCCCATCTTTTTATCCTTGATGGAAACAATACAATACATGCCTTGCTGCCCCTACTATCACTGGGAAAGGACATCGCAAGATTGAACCCAAAGCTAAGCACTTCTCCCATTGCAAGAAAGATCAATCTAGTAGGCCAAACTAAACCGATAATTTGAAAAGACTTGCAAAGATATCAAATCATGCATATAAGAATTCAGAAAAGAACCAAATAATATTCATAGATAATCTTTATCATAAATCCACAATTCATCGGATCTTGGGAAACACACCACAAAAGAGTATTACATCAAATAGATCTCCAAAAACATTGAGGAGAACTTGGTATTGAGAATCAAAGAGAGAGAAGAAGCCATCTAGCTAATGAATATGGACCCAAAGGTCTGTGGTAAACTACTCACGCTTCATCAGAGAGGTAATGGTGTTGATATAGAAACCCTCCATGATCGAATCACCCTCCAGCAGGACGTCGGAAAAGTCCCCAAGATGGAATCTCATGGGTACAGAAGGTTGTGGTGGTGGAACAGTGGTTTCTTGGCTCTCCTGGATGTTTTTAGGGTATGAGAGTATATATAGGCGAAGGAACTAGGTCAGGGGAGCTACGAGGGACCCACGAGGGTGGGGGCGCGCCCTACCCCTTGGGCGCGCCCTCCTGCCTCGTGGCCGCCTCGTTGCCTCTCCGACTTCATCTCCAAGTCTTCTGGTTTGCTTTTGGTCCAAGAAAGATGACCGCGAAGGTTTCATTCCGTTTGGACTCCGTTGTGTATTCCTTTTCTGCAAAACTCTAAAAGAGGACAAAAAAATAGAAACTCGCACTGGGCCCTCAGTTAATAGGTTAATCCCAAAAATAATATAAAATAGCATATTAAAGCCCATTAATCATCCAAAAAAGATAATATAATAGCATGGAACAATAAAAAATTATAGATACGTTGGAGACGTATCACCGAACACCACATCCAGTTTAATTTTTCCCGAGCAGTGTGCCTCTCGACTGGGGATAATACCTCGAAAGGTGGTGTTGCTTTGCTCGATGCGTGATCTATCCATCTGCATTTTGTCGAGCGTGTCCTCTTAGATGAGGTTAAGTCCACTACTGTCGTCCATGAGCACTTTAGTAAGCCAAAAACCATCAACGATGGGGTTTAGTACTAAGGCGACGGGTGCTTGGACTGTTCGAGCCTTTGGTTCGTCTTCAACCATAAAGGTTATCACCGTGTCATTCCATGGGCTTAGTGCAGTAACTTGATGGACTTCGACGAGGTCGCGGAGCACCCGTTTGTGTCGTTTGTTAGAGGAAAAGGTCTCGAAGACTGCTAGGACGTTAAAGTTGTCCTTCTCTGTTGAGTATCTCTTTGGAGTGGTGGTGAGGATGTCCTCTCCAATTTTTGCTGCTTGTTGGAGTACCCACCATGCTCGGTGGCTATGCGTTGGGACTGTGTGCGGAGTGGCGTGAATCGGGCAGGGCTTGTCCAGTAGTTCGTCAAGAACGGACCTATGTCCCATGAAGGGTTTGTTCTTCCTTCCCATGGACTGGTGGTCGGGTGACCCGCCGGGATGTATTCTTTTAGCCCGGGCCGCACACTGCGTCGAGGCAGCTGACTCCCGTTGAGTTTTCTGGGCCCTCCATGTGTTTTCCATTGCACAGTACTTTTGTACTACGTGTGATAATTCCGTGAAACTCTGTATGTGGAGATGGTCGAGGGCATTCAATATTCCTTCGTCTGTGCAATTATGGTGGAAAACTGAAACTACGTCATCGTCTGAGCAGTCTTTGATCCTGATTCTAACAAGCAGGAATCTGGCCCAAAAGTGGTGGACCGTTTCCTGAGGCTGCTGCCGCACATACATCAGGTCGTATATATATATCTGGGGGCCCTGAGTTGCTTGGAGAATATAGATTGTGGTGGGTGGGTGGATTAAATTTTGGATCTTGTCCCGCATCTATGTTTGGAGCCATAATGGTTTCGAAAGTGACTGGTTCGGGTCCGATTAAGGGCAAAGGCTCCGTCAATCCTACACTTGAACCAGAGTCTGGAGGGCGTAAGGTCCCGTCCGAAGGGGAAGTATCCGTCTCAGGGGATTCAGGGACCCGAACATACTTGGTCTTCAATATGGGGAGGGAAGTGTTTGTGGTTGGTTCCTCAACGACCGTCACGAGGTGGGTGATCGGCGGGTGATTAATTTCCCTCTGGTCGGGCTTGAGCCCGATCTGATCATAGTCCGTTGATATCCCCAGGGCAGCGATGCGGTCTAGCAGTTCGTTTAAAGATGGAACATCCGCTGGATCCAATTTCTCGGAGTACTTAGGGCCAATGTGGGGATGGTGTCCAGCGGCCATGGGGGGAGTTGCAGGCTTGATGGCCGCGCAGGCCCTTATGGCGAAACCACTGAACTGGAGGGTCTACCCCGAAGATAGGTACCCTCCATAAGTGATATTGTTGTTGATGACTAGGCGAGCCATATATCGCTTTTTGCAGACAACGTGGTAGAGCTCTCAATGAAAGCACCAATGTCGGTGTTAAAACCGGCAGATCTCGGGTAGGGGGGCCCAAGCTGTGCGTCTAAGGATCAATGGTAATAGGAAGCCAGGTGACACAATGTTTTCCCAGGTTTGGGCCCTCTTAAGGGAGGTAAAACCCTACTCCTACTTGATTATATTCGACGAGTGTGAAGATTACAAGAGTTGATTTACCTTGAGATCGTAATGGCTAATCCTAGATGTCTAGCCTGTGATGGTCAAGAAGATAGCCTCTACAGACTATCCCCTCCAGTTTATATACACGCCGAAGGGTCTAGGGTTTGTACAAGGTCCTTTTATCAGGGAAGGAAGCTTCCGGACTCTATTCTTGCGGTCCACGTATTGAGAAGTCCCATCCGGACATGATGGATATCTTCAGCTTGATCATGAACGACCCATCCAACCCGGCCCGTACTCCTAGGACGGACACCTGAGGACCCCCGGGAATCCAGGACTCCCTCACTCGCGACCGATGTTCTAGAGGGCGTGGACGAGGGGAGCACCCCTCTCCTTCTCCAACCCGTGGTGGTGGTGGCGGCTATCACTAGCGCCCACAACAACAACAACAACAACAGGATCGGGACTTCCCTAAATGCCAGATATGCTTCAAGCACCATGCTGGCGGCGCTAGGGCGTGCTGGCATCGTTACGACAAGGACAACCATGTATAAAAAAGGGCGAACACCGTCACCACGAACCCTTATGGTATTGACACTAATTGGTATGCAGATTCGGGCCCAACCGAACACATCACCGGGGAACTCGACAAGATGACAATGAGAGAGAAGTATCATGGTGGTGACCAAGTGCACAAGGCGAGCGGTTCTGGTATGGAAGTCACTCATGTTGGAAATTCAGTTGTTAAAACCCTCATTAAAAATATGCATCTAAATAATGTTCTGCATAGCCCTCAAGCATCAAAAACTCTTGTTTCTGTTCATCAGTTTACCCTTGATAAGAATGTTCTCATCATATTTTATCCCTTCTCTTTTGTTATCAAGGATTTGGCAACAAGGAGAGTCATTCTTAGAGGAAAGTGTGAGGGAGGCCTCTACTCACTCATATCATCATCGTCATCATGGTCAAATAAACAAGCATGGAGTGTCACCAAGCCAACATCAATAAAATGGCACAGTCTCTTGGGTCATCCATCTTCCGCTATTGTTCAGCATGTCCTTAGCAAAAATAAACTTTCCTTTGATTCTATGTTGAGTCAGTTTTGTGATTTGTGGCAACAAGGTAAAAGTCATCAATTGCCTTACCCTATCTCTACTAGTGTATCCATAGCTCCACTGCAACTTATTTTTTTAGGTGTGTGGGGGCCAGCCCCTACTTCAGTTGGTAGATTCTCATATTGTGTAAGCTTCATTGATGACTATAGCAAATTTACTTGGATTTATTTGTTAAAGAGGCGATCCAATGTTTTCCAAGTCTTTAGCAATTTCCAAAATCTTGCTGAGCGCCAATTGAACTCCAAAATTCTTGCCATGCAAACTGACTAGGGTGGTGAGTATGAGAAACTTAATTCCTTTTTTCAAAAAATTGGAATATCACATCATGTGTCTTGTCCTCAAGCTCACCAACAAAATGGCTCAGCGGAACAAAAACACCGCCATGTTGTTGAAGTGGGACTAGCATAGTAGCATTGCTAGCTAATTATTCTATGCCTCTAAAATTCTGGGATGAAGCCTTTTTAATGGCTACATATCTCATCAATATTCATCCTAGTAAAGTCATAAAATTTGAGGCTCCTATCACATGACTTTTTGGTATTATTCCTGATTACACATCCCTTCGCATCTTTGGTTGTGCCTGCTGGCCAAACCTTAGACCATACAATACACGCAAACTTGCATTTCGTTCCAAAAAAAGTGTTTTCTTAGGTTATAGTCCTATGCACAAGGGAGTAAAATGCCTTGATGTTTCCACATGAAGAGTGTACATCTCTAGAGACGTCGTCTTTGATGAATCCTTTTCTCCTTTCAAATCCCTCCATCCAAATGCCGGTGCCCTTCTTCGTAAGGAAAACCTTCTTCTTCCACATGACCTCCAGAGTTTTAATCACGGGGGAGACAACCGTAATGACCAATGTGATAATAACCATGCCAGCTCTAGTCTCTCTCTTATAACTATGCAGGTTCCTGAAGAAAATGGAGCAGAAAATGGTCAAAATAGTCAAAATCTGGCAGAAAATGATGATGCATTTCATGTGGATGGAGAAGAGGGAGCATGCACGCAGAACGAGGAGGATCCGATGGTACCTGGCACGCCTGCGCGTCCATTAGCTTTGGATCACGCGCGATCAACACTAGATCCCGTGCCTGGCAGCAGACAATGGGGCCGGGCGCGACTGCAGGCCAGTCCGACGTGGCCATGTCAGCATGCGGTGGAACGGGCACACGCATGTGGCCGACCGCGTGCCATAGCGTTAGTACCATGATCTCCTGCGCAGGTAGCCAGTGCAGCCTCCACCAGTGGAAATTGATACATCTGATACGTCTCCAATGTATCTATAATTTTTGATTGCTCCATGCTACTTTATCTACTGTTTTGGACTATATTGGGCTTTGTTTTCCACTTTTGTATTCTTTTTGGGACTAACCTATTAACCGGAGGCCCAACCCAGAATTGCTGTTTTTATGCCTATTTCAGTGTTTCGAAGAAACAAAATATCAAACGGAGTCCAAATGTAATAAAACCTTCGGGAACGTGATTTTCTCACCGAACATGATCCATGAGACTTGGACCCTGCTCCAAGGAACAACCGAGGCCGTCACGAGGATGGGGGCGCGCCCTCCCCCCTGGGCGCGCCCCCTACCTCGTGGGCCCCCTGTTGCTCCACCGACGTACTCCTTCCTCCTATATATACCTACGTACCCCCGACAGATCGAAGGGGGAGCCAAAAACCTAATTCCACCGCCGCAACTTTCTGTATCCACGAGATCCCATCTTGGGGCCTGTTCCGGAGCTCCGCCGGAGGGGGCATCCACCACAGAGGGCTTCTACATCAACACCATAGCCTCTCCTATGAAGTGTGAGTAGTTTACTTCAGACCTACGGGTCCATAGCTAGTAGCTAGATGGCTTCTTCTCTCTTTTTGGATCTCAATACAATGTTCTCCCCCTCTCTTGTGGAGATCTATTCGATGTAATCTTCTTTTTGTGGTGTGTTTGTTGAGACCGATGAATTGTGGGTTTATGATCCAGCTTATCTATGAATAATATGTTTATGATCCAGCTTATCTATGAATAATATTTGAATCTTCTCTGAATTCTTTTATGTATGATTGAGTTATCTTTGCAAGTCTCTTCGAATTATCCGTTTGGTTTGGCCAACTAGATTGGTAGTTCTTGCAATGGGATAAGTGCTTAGCTTTGGGTTCGATCTTGCGGTGTCCTAACCCAGTGACAGAAAGGGTTCCAAGGCACATATTGTATTGTTGCCATCGAGGATAACAAGATGGGGTTTTTATCATATTGCATGAAGTTATCCCTCTACATCATGTCATCTTGCTTAAGGCGTTACTCTGTTTTTAACTTAATACTTTAGATGCATGCTGGATAGCGGTCGATGAGTGGAGCAATAGTAGTAGATGCAGAATCGTTTCGGTTTACTTGTCTCGGACGTGATGCCTATATACATGATCATACCTAGATATACTCATAACTATGCTCAATTCTACCAATTTCTCAACAGTAATTTGTTCGCCCACCGTAGAATACTTATGCTCTTGAGAGAAGCCACTAGTGAAACCTATGGCCCTCGGGTCTATTCTTATCATATCAATCTGCATTACTTTAATACTTGCTTTGTTTTTACTTTGCCTTTTACTTTTCACTTTGCATCTCTATATCAAAAATACCAAAAATATTATTTATCATCTCTATCAGATCTCACCCTCGTAAGTGACCGTGAAGGGATTGACAACCCCTAATCGCGTTGGTGGCGAGTAGCTATCGTTTTGTGCAGGTATGAGGGACTTGTGCGTGGCCTCCTACTGGATTGATACCTTGGTTCTCAAAAACTGAGGGAAATACTTACGCTACTTTACTGCATCATCCTCTCCTCTTCGGGAAAATCCAACACAGTGCTCAAGAGGTAGCAAGAAGAATTTCTGGCGCCGTTGCCGGGGAGTTTGCGCAAAAGTCAACCATACCAAGTACCCATCACAATCTCTATCTCTCGCATTACATTATTTGCCTCTCTTTTTCCTCTCCCCCACTTCACCCTTGCCGTTTTATTCGCCCTCTCTTTCCCAATCTCATCCTCTATTTCCCTTTCGCCTTTTTCTCATTTGCCTTTTTGTTTGCTTGTGTGTTGGATTGCTTGTTTGTCGCGATGGCTCAAGATGCTACCAAATTGTGTGACTTCACCAATACCAATAATAATGATTTCCTTAGCACTCCGATTGCTCCTCTTGCCGATACTGAATCTTGTGAAATCAATACTGCTTTGTTGAATCTTGTTATGAAAGACCAATTCGCCGTCCTTCCTAGTGAAGATGCCGCTACTTATCTGAATAGCTTCGTTGATTTATGTGATATGCAAAAGAAAAAAGATGGCAATAATGATGTCGTTAAATTGAAGCTATTTCCTTTTTCTCTTAGAGATCATGCTAAAGCGTGGTTTTCATCTTTGCCTAAAAATAGTATTGATTCTTGGAACAAATGCAAAGATGCTTTTATCTCTAAGTATTTTCCTCCCGCTAAGATTATCTCTCTTAGGAACGATATTATGAATTTTAAGCAACTTGATCATGAACATGTTGCACAAGCTTGGGAGTGAATGAAATTAATGATACATAATTGTCCTACACATGGTTTGAACTTGTGGATGATTATACAAAAAATTTACGCCGGATTGAATTTTGCTTCTAGAAATCTTTTAGATTCGGTCGCGGGAGGCACTTTTATGGAAATCACTCTAGGAGATGCTACTAAACTTCTAGATAATATTATGGTAAATTATTCTCAATGGCATACTGAAAGGTCTACTAATAAAAAAGTGCATGCGATAGAAGAAATTAATGTTTTGAGTGAAAAGATGGATGAACTTATGAAATTATTTGCTACTAAGAGTGTTTCTTCTGATCCTAATGATATGCCCCTGTCTACTTTGATTGAGAATAATAATGAATCTATGGATGTGAATTTTGTTGGTAGGAATAATTTTGGTAACAACACGTATAGAGGAAATTTTAATCCTAGGCCTTATCCTAGTAATCGTTCTAATAATTATGGAAATTCCTACAACAACTCTTATCGAAATTTTAATAAGATGCCCTCTGAATTTGAGAGTAGTGTTAAAGAGTTTATGAATTCACAAAAGAATTTTAATGCTTTGCTTGAAGAGAAATTGCTTAAAGTTGATGATTTGGCTAGGAACGTTGATAGAATTTCTCTTGAAATTGATTATTTAAAGCTTAGATCTGTTCCTCCTAAACATGATATCAATGAGTCTCTCAAAGGTATGATAATTTCCATTGATGAGTGCAAGGAAAGAACCCCTAGGATGCGTGCTTCCAAAGGTGCCTTTATTAAAGCATGTTCTTCCAATTCCTATGAAAATCAAGATGAAGATCTAAAAGTTAATGATGTGTCCCCCATTAAATCTTTCTTTTGCAATATGAATCTTGATGAAACTGAATATGATCTTCCTTTACCTAGAATGCGGTTTAAGAATTCGGAGTTTTTAGACCTTGATGATGAAATTGATGAAAGTGGGATTGAAAGAAATAAAAACCTAGATGTTGCTAAACCCACTATTTTGGATCTCAAGGAATTTAATTATGAAAATTGCTCTCTAATTGATTGTATTTCCTTGTTGCAATCCGTGCTAAATTCTCCTCATGCTTATAGTCAGAATAAGGCCTTTACCGAACACATTGTTGAGGCCTTGATGCAATCTTATGAAGAAAAACTTGAGTTGAAAGTTTATATCCATAGAAAACTCTATGATGAGTGGGAACCTACTATTAAAATAAAAATTAAAAATTATGAGTTTCATGCCTTGTGTGATTTGGGTGCTAATGTCTCCACTATTCCCAAAACTTTGTGTGATTTGATAGATTTCCGTGACTTTGAAGATTGCTCTCTAAACTTGCATCTTGTGGATTCCACTATTAAAAAGCCTATGGGAAGAATTAATGATGTTCTTATTGTTGAAAATAGGAATTATGTGCCCATAGATTTTATTGTTCTTGATATAGATTGCAATCCTTCATGTCCTATTATTCTTGGTAGACCTTTCCTTAGAATGATTGGTGCGATTATTGATATGAAGGAAGGGAATATTAGATTCCAATTTCCCTTAAAGAAGGGCATGGAACACTTCCCTAGAAATAAAATAAAATTACCTTATGAATCTATCATGAGAGCCACTTATGGATTGCCTACCAAAGATGGCAAAACCTGGATCTATCCTTGCTTTTATGCCTAGCTAGGGGCGTTAAACGATAGCGCTTGTTGGGAGGCAACCCAATTTAATTTTTTATTTTTAGTTTTTTCTTAAGGAATAAACAATCCATCTAGACTCTGGTTAGATGTGGTTTTATGTTTTAATTAGTGTTTGTGCCAAGTAGAACCTATAGGATAAACTACGATGATAGTTGATTTGATTCTGCTGAAAAACAGAAACTTTGTGCTCATGAGAAAAAATTCAATAAATGAAATAAACGTGATTTTGCGTTGATTCTTTTTGCTTCTGTTCAATAGATAAATTGTCCAGGACTTCCTATTTTGGTAGAATTTTTAGAGTTCCAGAAGTTTGCGTTAGTTACAGATTACTACAGACTGTTCTGTTTTTGACAGATTCTGTTTTGCGTGTGTTGTTTGCTTCTTTTGATGAATCTATGGCTAGTAAAATAGTTTATATTCCATAGAGAAGTTGGAATACAGTAGGTTTAACACCAATATAAATAAAGAATGATTTCATTACAGTACCTTAAAGTAGTCTTTTGTTTTCTTTCACTAACGGAGCTCACGAGATTTCTATTGAGTTTTGTGTTGTGAAGTTTTCAAGTTTTGGGTGAATTCTTTTGATGGATTATGGAACAAAGAGTGGAAAGAGCCTAAGATTGGGGATTCCCATGGCACCCCCAAGATAATCGAAGGACACCAAAAATTCAAAGCTTGGGGATGCCCCGGAAGGCATCCCCTCTTTCATCTACTTCCATCGGTAATTTACTTGGAGCTATATTTTTATTCACCACATGTTATGTGTTTTGCTTGGAGCGTCATGTATTATTTGCTTCTTTGCTTTTTAGTTTACCACAATCATCCTTGCTATACACACCTTTTGAGAGAGCCATACACAAATTGGAATTTGCTAGAATACTCTATATGCTTCACTTATATCTTTTGAGCTTGATAGTTTTGCTCATAGTGCTTCACTTGTATCTTTTGAGCGTGATAATTTTTGCTCTAGTACTTCACTTAGGTATTTTAGAGCATGGTGGTGGATTTGTTTTAAAGAAACTACTGATCTCTAATGCTTCACTTAGATTATTTTAAGAGTCGTTAATAGCATGGTAATTTGCTTAATATTAATACACTTGGTATTAAAGATATGTGAAACTTTCTTTTGAGTACGTTGAATACTAAGATTAGTTTGATGCTTGATAATTGTTTTGAGATATGGAGGTGATGATATCAAAGTAATGCTAGTTGGGGTGTTTATGAATTTAAAGAATACTTGTGTTGAAGTTTGGGATTCCCGTAGCATGCACGTATGGTGAACCGCTTTGTGATGAAGTTGGAGCACAATTTTATTTATTGATTGTCTTCCTTATGAGTGGCGGTCGGGGACGAGCGATGGTCTTTTCCTACTAATCTATCCCCCTAGGAGCATGCGTGTAGTGCTTTGGTTTTTGATGACTTCTAAATTTTTGCAACAAGTGCATGAGTTCTTTTGATTAATGTTGAGTCCATGGATTATACGCAGCCTTTCACCCTTCCACCATTGCTAGCCTCTCTAATACCGCACACTGTTCGCCGGTATTATACACCCACCATATACCTTCCTCAAAACAGCCACCATACCTACCTATCATGGCATTTCCATAGCCATTCCGAGATATATTGCCATGCAACTTTCCACCGTTCAGTTCATATGACACACATTACTTTTGTCATATTGCTTTTTGCATGAACATGTAGTTGACATTGTATTTGTGGCAAGGCCACCCTCATAATTTTCATACATGACGCTCTTGATTCATTCCATATCCCGGTACACCGCCGGAGGCATTCATATAGAGTCATATTTTGTTCTAAGTATCGAGTTGTAATTGTTGAGTTGTAAGAAAAATAAAAGTGTGATGATCATCATTATTAGAGCATTGTCCCAGTGAGGAAAGGATGATGGAGACTATGATTCCCCCATAAGTCGGGATGAGACTCCGGACAAAAAAAATAGGCCATAAAAAAAGAGAAATGGCCCAATGAAAAACAAATGAGAGAAAAAGAGAGAAGGGACAATGTTACTATCCTTTTACCACACTTGTGCTTCAAAGTAGCATCGTGATCTTCATGATAGAGAGAGTCTCATATGTTGTCACTTTCATATTCTAGTGGGAATTTTTCATTATAGAACTTGGCTTGTATATTCCAATGATGGGCTTCCTCAAAAGTGCCCTAGGTCTTCGTGAGCAAGCAAGTTGGATGCACACATACTTAGTTTATTTTGTTGAGCTTTCATATATTTATAGCTCTAGTGCATCCGTTGCATGGCAATCCCTACTCACTCACATTGATATCTATTAATGGGCATCTCCATAGCCCGTTGATACTCCTAGTTGATGTGAGACTATCTTCTCCTTTTTTGTCTTCTCCACAACCACCATTCTATTCCACATATAGTGCTATGTCCATGGCTCACGCTCATGTATTGCGTGAAAGTTGAAAGGTTTGAGATTACTAAAGTATGAAACAATTGCTTGGCTTGTCATCGGGGTTGTGCATGGTTAAATACTTTGTGTGATCAAGATAGAGCAACAACCAGACTATATGATTTTGTAGGGATAACTTTCTTTAGCCATGCTATGTTGAGAAGACATGATTGCTTTGATTAGTATGCTTGAAGTATTATTACTTTTATGTCAATATGAACTTTTGTCTTGAATCTTTCGGATCTGAATATTCATACTACAATTAAGAAGATTTACATTGAAATTATGCCAAAGTATCACTCCGCATCAAAAATTCTCTTTTTATCATTTACCTACTCGAGGACGAGGAGGAATTAAGCTTGGGGATGCCTGATACGTCTCCAACGTATCTATAATTTTTGATTGCTCCATGCTACTTTATCTACTGTTTTGGACTATATTGGGCTTTATTTTCCACTTTTATATTATTTTTGGGACTAACCTATTAACTGGAGGCCTAGCCCAGAATTGCTGTTTTTGCCTATTTCAGTGTTTCGAAGAAACATAATATCAAACGGAGTCCAAACGGAATGAAACCTTCGGGAACGTGATTTTCTCACCGAACGTGATCCAGGAGACTTGGACCCTGCTCCAAGGAACAACCGAGGCAGTCACGAGGGTGGGGGGCGCGCCCTCCCCCCTGGGCGCGCCCCCTACCTCGTGGCCCCTCTGTTGCTCCACCGACGTACTCCTTCCTCCTATATATACCTACGTACCCCCGACAGATCGAAGAGGGAGCCAAAAACCTACTTCCACCGCCGCAACTTTCTGTATCAAAGAGATCCGATCTTGGGGCCTGTTCCAGAGCTCCGCCGGAGGGGGCATCCACCATGGAGGGCCTCTACATCAACACCATAGCCTCTCCAATGAAGTGTGAGTAGTTTACCTCAGACCTACGAGTCCATAGCTAGTAGATAGATGGCTTCTTCTCTCTTTTTGGATCTCAATACAATGTTCTCCCCCTCTCTTGTGGAGATCTATTCGATGTAATCTTCTTTTTGTGGTGTGTTTGTTGAGACCGATGAATTGTGGGTTTATGATCCAGCTTATCTATGAATAATATTTGAATCTTCTCTGAATTCTTTTATGTATGATTGAGTTATCTTTGCAAGTCTCTTCGAATTATCCGTTTGGTTTGGCCAACTAGATTAGTAGTTCTTGCAATGGGAGAAGTGCTTAGCTTTGGGTTCGATCTTGCGGTGTCCTTACCCAGTGACAGAAAGGGTTGCAAGGCACGTATTGTATTGTTGCCATCGAGGATAACAAGATGGGGTTTTTATCATATTGCATGAAGTTATCCCTCTACATCATGTCATCTTGCTTAAGGCGTTACTCTGTTTTTAACTTAATACTATAGAAGCATGCTGGATAGCGGTCGATGAGTGGAGTAATAGTAGTAGATGCAGAATCGTTTCGGTTTACTTGTCTCGGACGTGATGCCTATATACATGATCATACCTAGATATACTCATAACTATGCTCAATTCTATCAATTGCTCAACAGTAATTTGTTCACCCACCGTAGAATACTTATGCTCTTGAGAGAAGCCACTAGTGAAACCTATGGCCCCTGGGTCTATTCTTATCATATCAATCTCCATTACTTTAATACTTGCTTTGTTTCTACTTCGCCTTTTACTTTTCACTTTGCATATCTATATCAAAAATACCAAAAATATTATTTATCATCTCTATCAGATCTCACCCTCGTAAGTGACCGTGAAGGGATTGAAAACCCCTAATCGCGTTGGTGGCGAGTAGCTATCGTTTTGTGCAGGTATGAGGGACTTGTGCGTGGCCTCCTACTGGATTGATACCTTGGTTCTCAAAAACTGAGGGAAATACTTACGCTACTTTATTGCATCATCCTCTCCTCTTCGGGGAAATCCAACGCAGTGCTCAAGAGGTAGCAACGTCCATTTTGCATCATGCCTTTATATCAATATTTATTGCACTATGGTCTGTTATTACACATTATGTCACAATACGTATGCGTTTTCTCTCTTATTTTATAAGGTTTACATGAAGAGGGAGAATGCCGGCAGCTGGAATTCTGGGCTGGAAAAGGACAAATATTAGAGACCTATTCTGCACAACTCCAAAAGTCCTGAAACTCCAGGAAAGTCAGTTTTGGAATATATTAAAAATATTGGGCGAAGAAAGCACCAGAGGGGGCCACCCAGCAGCCACAAGGGTGGAGGGCGCGCCCCTGCCTCATGGGCCACCTGGCAGGCCCTCGATGCCCATCTTCTGCTATATGGTGTCCTTTGCCCTGGAAAAAATCATAAGGAAGCTTTTGAGACGAAGCGCTGCCGTCTCGAGGCGGAATCTAGGCAGATCCAATCTAGGGCTCCGGCGGAGCTGTTCTGACGGGGAAACATCCCTCCGGGAGGGGGAAATCGTTGCCATCGTCATCACAATCGAACCTCTCATTGAGAGGGGGTCAATCTCCATCAACATCTTCACCAACACCATCTCCTCTCAAACCCTAGTTCATCTCTTGTATCCGATCTTTGTCTCAAAACCTCAGATTGGTACTTGTGGGTTGCTAGTAGTGCTCATTACTCCCTGTAGTTGATGCTAGTTAGTTTATTCGGTGGAAGATTATATGTTCAGATCCTTTATGCATATTAATACCCCTGAACATGAATATGATTTGTGACTAGTTATGTTTGTTCCTGAGGACATGGGAGAAGTCTTGTTATAAGTAATCATGTGAATTTGGTATTCGTTCGATATTTTGATGAGATGTATGTTGTCTTTCCTCTAGTGGTGTTATGTGAACGTCGACTACATGACAATTCACCATTGTTTGGGCCTAGGGGAAGGCATTGGGAAGTAATAAGTAGATGATGGCTTGCTAGAGTGACAGAAGCTTAAACCCTAGTTTATGTGTTCCTTCGTAAGGAGCTGATTTGGATCCATATGTTTCATGCTATGGTTAGGTTTACCTTAATTCTTCTTTCGTAGTTGCGGATGCTTGCAAGAGGGATTAGTCATAAGTGGGATGCTTGTCCAAGGAAGGGCAGTACCCAAGAACCTATCCACCCACATATCAAATTATCAAAGTAACGAACGTGAATCATATGAGCATGATGAAAACTAGCTTGACAGAAATTCCCATGTGTCCTCGGGAGCTCTTTGCTTTATATAAGAGTTTGTCCAGGCTTGTCCTTTGCTATAAAAATGATTGGGCCACCGTGCTGCACCTTGTTTACTTTTTTTACTTGTTACCCGTTACAAATTACCTTATCACAAAACTATCTGTTATAGATAATTTCAGTGCTTGCAGAGAATACCTTACTAAAAACCGCTTGTCATTTCCTTTTGCTCCTCGTTGGGTTCGACACTCTTACTTATCAAAAGAACTACGATAGATCCCCTATACTTGTGGGTCATCAAGACTCTTTTCTGGCACCATTGCCAGGGAGTGAAGAGCCTTTGGTAGGTGGAATTTGGTAAGGAAACATTTATATAGTGTGCTGAAATTTACTGTCACTTGTTACTATGGAAAATAATCCTTTGAGGGGCTTGTTCGGGGTATATTCACCCCGACCAGAAGATGAAAGAGTTGATCCTCAACCTACTTAACCTACTGAAAATATTTACTTTGAAATTCCTTCGGGTATGATAGAGAAACTGCTAGCTAATCCCTATACAGGAGATGGAACATTACATCCCGATATACACCTAATCTATGTGGATGAAGTTTGTGGATTATTTAAGCTTGTAGGTATGCCCAAATATGTTATCAAGAAGAAGCTCTTCCCTTTATATTTTAAGGGAAAGGCATTGACATGGTTTAGGCTATGTGATGATATTGGATCATGGAACTACAACCAATTGAAATTGGAACTTCATCAAAAGTTTTATCCTGTGCATCTGGTTCATCGTGATCGTAATTATATATATAATTTTTGGCCTCACGAAGGAAAAATTACCGCTCAAGCATGGGGGAGGCTTAAGTCAATGTTATATTCATGCCCCAATCATGAGCTCTCAAGAGAAATTATTATTCAAAAATTTTATGCTCGGCTTTCTATTAATGATCGCTCCATGCTCGATACTTCTCGTACTGGTTTTTTATGTTGAAAACTATTGAATTCAGATGGGATTTATTGGAAAGAATTAAACGCAACTCTGAAGATTGGGAACTCGAGAAGGTAAGGATTCAGGTATAACCCCTAAGTTTGATTGTGTTAAATCTTTTATGGATACCGATGCTTTTCATGAATTTAGCACTAAATATGGACTTGACTCTGAGATAGTAGCTTCTTTCTGGGAATCTTTTGCTACTTATGTTGATCTCCCTAAGGAGATGTGGTTTAAATATAACCCTCCCATTTAAGTGAAAGTAGCAGAACCTATTAAAGTTGAAGAAAATACTATTACTTATAATGTTGATCCTATTGTTCCTTGTGCTTATATTGAGAAACCGCCCTTTCCTGTTAGAATAAATGATCATGCTAAAGCTTCAACTGTGGTTCGTAAGAGTAATGCTAGAACACCTAAACCCCCTGAGAAAATTAAAGTTGAACCTAGTATTGTTATGGTTAAAGATCTCTTGGTCGATAATATTGATGGGCATGTTATTACTTCTGTGATGGAGCTGTTAGAATTGCTAGACCCGATACTAAAAATAAACATAGACCTGTTGTTGGCATGAATGTTGTTTTTTGTTAAAATAGGAGATCGTTGTTATCATGGCTTATGTGATATGGGTTCTAGTGCGAGTGTAATACCTCATTCCTTATACAAAGAAATTATTCATGATGTTGCACCTGCTGAGATAGAAGATATTGATGTTACTATTAAGCTTGCCAATAGAGATACTATTTCACCAATTGGGATTGTTAGAGATGTTGAAGTCTTGTGTGGGAAAATTAAATATCCTACTGATTTTCTTGTTCTTGATTCCCCACAAGATGACTTTTGTCCCATTATATTTGGTAGACCCTTCTTGAATACTGTGAATGCTAAGATAGACTACGAAAAGGATATTGTTACTATTGGTTTAGGGGATATGTCTCATGACTTTAACTTTGCTAAATTTCGTAGACAACCCCATGATAAAGAATTGCCTAGTAAAGATGAAATTATTGGTCGTGCTTCTATTGCCGTGCCTCCTAATGATCCTTTAGAACAATATTTGCTAGACCATTAAAATGATATGTTTGTGAATGAAAGAAGGGAAATAGATGAGGTATTCTTGAAACAGGGACCTATTTTGAAACACAACTTGCCTGTTGAAATCCTTGGGGATCCTCCTCCACCCAAGAGTGATCCCGTGTTTGAGCTTAAACAATTACCTGCCACTCTGAAATGCGCTTATCTTGATGAAAAGAAGATATATCCTGTTATTATTAGTGCTAACCTTTCCGAGAATGAAGAAGAGAAATTGTTGAAAACTCTGAAGAAGCTCCATGCTACTTTTTGGATATACTCTTGATGATCTTAAGGGCATTAGTCCCACTCTATGCCAACACAAAATAAAACTGGAGAAAGATGCTAAACTAGTTGTTGATTGTCGGAGTAAATGACCATGGGTAGCCTTATCCGCTCCCCCTGATTTTCCAAGACATCGGGCCGACTGCGCCCCTCAAGCATCCAAGACGAAGGGCCGCCTTCCCGTAGCCGGCTGGACCATGGCCGGCTGCAGGAAGGCGGCAAAGCTCAATATACAGGCCCAAATGGGGCGGCTCCTAGCAGGCGGCCACCAGAGTGGCCGACCTCTAGCAGGCGGCCCACCCCATGTGCCCTCAAAGTTTGCACCCACATAACGGCGGCAAGACAGGGCGTGGTTACAGTGAAGCCTGCCACCCCCAAATACCATAGCAGGCATGGCCACAGTGCAGCGTACCCATCCGTCATCCCTCGCCCGACGCGACACTGTTACCATGCAGACCATGATGTCACCCACGACGGAACAACCATGTTGCCATGATGAGCTGTCGGTACGGCCCATAGACGGTGGGCCCTACCTATCAGTGAGCCACCAGAGGGAGGCTAGACCCATCCAGTCGGCATGGGGATAGGCCAGCACTCAGCAGCCGGCTCGCCCTCGCCAAGAAATTTTGTGCACCATTAACAAGATAAGACAGAGTGGCTACAGTGAACGCCCACCAGGCGGCGGTATTGTAGCCACGCCCGCCCCGACCAAGCCATCGTCATCAAGGGAGAGGCTACAGTAATGAGCAGCTGACAGGACCCACAGGCAGTGGGCCCAGCCTATTGGCCCGGAGCCCAGCAGCCGACGGGCTCCACGGGCCGGCGGCCATAGTCACTGATGGCCCGGGTCCATTCCTGGCTGGATTACCATTGTACCCTTGGGGGGTAGGCCTATATAAACCCCCCAAGGCACCCATGCAAAGGGTCGATCTCTTAGGGTGTCACACACACATATAGAGAGAAGAGGAGAGCTAGCCTTGCCCTTCTTCTTCCTCTAGCCGAATAGCTCAAGGAGCCTCTTGTAGCTACTTACTGATTTAGTGATCATGCGGAGACCCCGCAGAGCAGCACTAGGGGTGTTATCTCATAGGAGAGCCCCAAACCTGGGTAAGATTCACCGGCGTGCATGTCTTCGCCTCATCCCGTTTCCAGGCACCAGCGATGTCTTATTGGCTTTCACTATGATTAGCCATCCTTTGGCATATGTCGCACCTACCACCCGACATTTGGCGCCCACCATGGAGACAGGTGCACCGTCGCTCGGAGACCTTCTCTAGATGGGAACCTTGTTCCTTCCCAGCAAGCATAGCCAGCCCGGCACGCCCGATGGCGCTTGCCCCAACGTGCTACATGGCGTCGACACCGCCTGTGCAGCGAGCCACCTCGCCGATCTTCTCGGTGAAGTCCGCCTCTCAGACGAGCCCACGCCAGGCGCGGGCACAACCAGCTCTGAGAGTTGCCTCATCGACCTCCTTGGCAAGCTTGACTCGCCAGCGATCCCACCTCTGACCTGGAGTCGATCGGCTCCACTGACCCGATGCTTGTCGACTCCGACACGACATCCCTCGACGCTTTCCCCAGAATTGTGGTGGTCATCGACGATGCCCTCCATCGGGCTGATAGCAGCGGCAGCACCGTCACCAAAGTGTTGGTCATCAGCCACAGCGGCGCCTCCGACGCGAACGCCCATGACACTCTGCAGACAGCGATCCACGATCTGTCCTGGCCCATCCCTGCTGACGCCAATGCAAAGACGCTGGAGGCCCACCGCCTTGCGCTCGTCGAGAATGGCAAAAAGATAGCTTCTATCAGATGCCTCACCGAGGCCTACCAGTGCGAGGTCGATCGTACCGCCTCTGGCACACCGGCTGCTGGCGGACCTAGCCGGCTTGGAGGTGTCAAGAAACGCGGCGCCGCCATCGCTAGCATGCTGGGGGCCGAACGCCCGGTCTACGCCACGCCACACGAGAACCTGCATGCCGCTCAGGCGGCGGCAGACGAGCTGGAAGGCTTGGATGGAGACGAGCTGCGCTGCATGACGCGACGCGTCCAACAACTCATCGACGCGGCCGCAGAACGGCAAGAAGCCGGTGCCCGCGCCAAGAGTCCTCCCCCTCGCCGAGAGCACAACGCAACCTCCCGGATGCCAACAGCAGGCGGCTCCCGTGAGCGAAGAGACAAGGAGCCGGCTGCTAGCTGCAGCCGGACGCGCTTCACCATTGAGCGCGACGAAGATGGCCGCCCACGAGCTGTGGAGCAGCGAGGAGATAACCTGCCTCCTCCTCAACCTCGCCGAGAGCGATATCCTTCTCCGCCACCTATTGGGCATCCAACACTCGGCGACCAGCTGGGGCGCCGCAAAGGAGTCGGCGAGAATGATGCCCGCCATCGGATCAACCCCCAGGCGTGATCCCTGGTGCTAGAAAAGGAGGATGATGTTGGCCCGCCTTGTTTCGGCCCCCGCATTTGCAATGAGCCCTTTCCCAAGGGGTTCTCGCTCCCAAGAGACACGCCCAAGTACAACGGTTTGGTAAGCCAGAAGACTGGCTGATAGACTAGTCCACTGCAGTCAGCATCGCCAACGGCAACAGATGTGTCGCCGTGAAGTATGTCCCCCTCATGCTTCAGGGCACGGCACACACCCTGGCTGAACAACCTCAAGCCCTACAGCGTCAACAGCTGGCTGGACTTCACGGAGGTCTTCATCCGCAACTTCACCAGCACGTACAAGTGGGCGCCCCAGCCGCGCCAACTTTCTCTATGCGTCCAAGGCCCAACTGAGTCCAACCGCGACTACCTGACGCGCTGGGACAAGCTCTGCAACTCCTGCGAAGGGGCACACGAGGTGCAGGCCATAGAATACTTCACCATCGGGTGCCAAGAAGGCACCCTCCTCAAGAACCGACTCCTCTGCGACGAGCCGGCCACACTCGACGAGATGCTGATCTAGCCGACAAGTACGCCACCGCCAACTCCTCAATGAAGACGGAGCTTTGGGTGGACGCCTCCGGGAAGGTGCTCCCTCCGGCTACTAAAACCCCAGCCGACGATACCAGTCGGTGCCCGCATTAGAGCGACAACAAGCGCAAGACCCCGATGCCGACATCCACCAGTCGGTAGGTGGCAACAGTCGAAGACCAGCAGCCAGAGGGGCAGCCCATTCCCAAGTGTCCGAAAGGCGGCAAGCCATCCTGGCAGCCCACTTTCTCCTACGAGCAAACTCTCGACGCTCCTTGCAAGTTCCACAGCGGCACGAAGCCATCCAATCACACCACACGGAAGTGCCACTAGCTCACCCGAATCCTCCGCCACCTGCCGGCCCGCCACCTCCGGATCCTCAGCAGCCAGCGGCCCGCCCCATAGTCAGCGCCATCCAAGACGAGTATCCTGACGAGCACGCGACTTATGCCGTCTTCACAAGCCAAGCCAATGACAAGGGCAACCGTCTCGACAGCATAAAGAGGTCAATGCCGTCGCCTCCACAACCCCAGAGTTCATGCACTGGTCTGAGAAGCCTATCAGCTGGAGCCGAGCTGATCACCCGGAAGTGATGCCCTCTCCGGGCTCTTGTGCCATGGTGTTGGATGCCACGTTTGCAACAGAGAGGCAAGCTGTTCGCTTCTCCCAAGTCCTGATCGGTGGCGAAAGCAACATCAATATCTTGTATTGTGACACCATGGAGAAGCTGAAGATCAAGCCAAAGCAGCTCCTGCCCAGTCGGACTGTCTTCCATGGCATTGTACCCGGCCTTTCATGCTCACCAATCGGCAAGATCAAGATAGATGTCCTCTTCGGAGGCAAAGATCACTTCCGCTGTGAGGCAGTTTGGTTTGAAGTGGTGGACTAAGAGAGCCCCTACCACGCGCTACTTGGCCGACCTACTCTGGCCAAGTTCATGGCCATGCCCCACTATGCTTACCTCAAGATGGAGATGCCGAGCACCAAGGGCATCATTCCCATAGTCGGAGACTACAAGAAATCGGCCGCCAGTGCCACAACAAGTAGCCGGTTGGCCAAGTCCCTCGTGATCACTTTGGAGAGAAAGATCCTTGACCGGGTTGTGGCCATGGCTGGCAAGCAGCCGGATCTGTCACCAGACCCCAAGGAGTCGGAAGCTCAGGGCTCCTTTCAACCGGCCAAGGAAACCAAGAAGATACCTTTGGACCTAGAGCACTGAGAGAGGTTTGCTCTGGTAGGAACAAATCTGGACAGCAAATAGGAAAGCGAGCTCATCGATTTCCTTCATGAGAATCGGGATATCTTCGCATGGTCCCCAAAGGACATGCCGGGTGTTCTGAAGGATTTCGCCGAGAACAAGCTACATGTCTGATCGGATGCAAAACAGTCAAGCAACCCCTCTGCCGACTATCGGAGGAGAAGAGAAGGATTATCGGTGAAGAGATAGCCAGGTTGCTCGCAGCCGGCTTCATTGTGGAAGTATTCTTTCCAGAATGGCTTGCCAACCCAGTCCTTGTACTGAAGAAAAACAACAAGTGGCGCATGTGCATAGATTACACCAGTCTCAACAAAGCCTTCCCCAAAGATCCGTTCGCTTTGCCTCGGATTGATCAAGTAATATACTCCACAACCGGATGGGAGCTGCTGAGTTTCTTGGATGCCTACTCAGGATACCATCAGATCAAGTTGGATCCCGCCGACCGCTTGAAGACCGCCTTCATCACACCATTCAGAGCCTTCTGTTACCTAAGTATGACATTCGGCCTGAGAAATGCCGGTGCCACTTTTTAGCGTTGCATGGAGAAGTGCCTCCTCAAGCAACTTGGCAGAAATGCCCACGTCTATGTAGACGATATAGTGGTGAAGACGGAGAAGCGCGACACCCTACTAGAAGACCTCAAGGAAACATTTGACAATCTGCGCCGCTTTCAGATCAAGCTCAACCTCGAGAAATGCGTCTTCGGGGTGCCAGCCGGCCAACTCCTTGGCTTCCTGGTCTCTGAACGCGACATTGAATGCAACCCGGTGAAGATCAAGGCTATTGAGAGGATGGAGATTCCCACTCGGCTACGAGACGTTCAGAAGTTCACCGGGTGCCTGGCTTCCCTTAGCCGCTTCATCAGCCGGTTGGGGGAGAAGGCCCTTCCCCTATACAAACTCATGAGGAAAACCACTCACTTTGAGTGGAATGATCAGGCGGACGAAGCCTTTCACCAGTTGAAGAAGATGTTGACCACGCCACCTGTTCTGGCGGCCCCAACTGAAAAGGAGCCCATGCTCCTTTACATTGCTACAACTAGCCGGGTGGTCAGCATAGTCATTGTAGTTCAGCGCCCAGAGGATGGCAAGGCATAGCCGGTTCAGAGGCCTGTGTATTATTTGAGCAAGGTGTTGTCAACCTCCAAGCTGAATTACCCCCACCACCAAAAGATGTGCTATGGCGTGTACTTTTCCACCAAGAAGCTCAAGCCCTACTTTCAAGAGCACCCCATCACGGTCGTTTGCACTGCCCCGCTTGCCGAGATCATGGGCAGCCGGGATGCATCCGGCCGGGTGGCCAAGTGGGCCATCGCGCTGGCTCCTTATACCATCTTCTACCAGCCTCGCACCACCATCAAGTCCCAAGTGCTAGCCGACTTCCTCATCGACTGGGCCAAGGCCCAATACCTGCCGCCAGCACCAGACTCCACCCATTGGCGGATGCATTTTGATGGATCCAAAATGCGCACCGGTTTGGGAGCCGGCATCATCCTCACCTCTCCCAAAGGCGACAGGCTCAGATACACATTACAGATCCATTTTTCCGCCTCCAACAACGTGGTCGAGTATGAGGCACTCATACATGGGCTCCGGCTGGCCAAAGAGCTCGGCATTTGTCGGATCCTGTGCTATGGCGACTCAGACTTGGTGGTCCAACAGGCGTCCGGCGACTGGGATGCCAAGGATGCAAACATGTTAAGCTACCGCTTCGTTGTCCAACAACTCAACAAATATTTTGAAGAGTGCGAGTTCCTCCACGTGCCACGGGCCGACAACGAGCAAGCAGATGCCCTGGCACGAAGCGGCTCTACTCGGCAAGCTATTCCAACTGGCGTCTCCCTTCAGTGCCTCCTCAAGCCGTCTATCAAGCCTTCACCAGAATCAAACTCCATCTTCGTGCCAGCAGACCCCGAGGCAGCCGGATCCGGCTTGGAAACCTCGGTCGTTGGCACGGGGACTTCAGCAGGCGGCTCGGGGACTGCAGCAGCCACACCCAGCCCGGGGACTGCAGCAGTCGGCCCGGGGACTTCAACGACACAAGAGGCGGTGGCCGACTCCAACCCGCCACCACCCATCCCAACCGCCCTAGTTGCAGTAGCCGTATTGGTAATAGAAGAAGTCGCAGCTCCATCATGGGCCCAGCCCATCATCAACTTTTTGGTAAACAGGGAGCTGCCGACTAATGAGATCTCGGCCCGACAAGTTCAACACCGAGCCGGAGTGTACACAATAGTAAACAGAGAGCTTGTTAGGCCCAGCATGACTGGAGTCTTCCAGCGCTGCGTTGAGCCAGAGAAGGGCATGGCAATCCTCAAAGACATCCACGCGGCCTCAAGATCACTCGTCGCCAAAGCCTTCTGCCATGGATATGGTGGGTCCATTCAAGACGGCACGCGGCGGCATGACTCATCTACTTGTCGCCATCGACAAATTTACCAAGTGGATTGAAGCAA